>NW_021822619.1:507374-529874 GCF_901001165.1 Salmo trutta
GAGAGAGAGAGAGAGAGAGAGAGAGAGAGAGAGAGAGAGAGAGAGAGGAGAGAGACAGCGAGAGAGAAAGAGAGAGAGAGAGAGAGAGAGAGCGTCAGACAGACACAGAAACATGCACAGACACATGGACAGACAGATGGAGACTGACACAGACCCCCCCCCCCCTCCTCTCCACTGTAACCCTACCAGATAGAGACTGACCCCCCCCCCTCTCCACTGTAACCCTACCAGATAGAGACTGACCCCCCCCCTCTCCACTGTAACCCTACCAGATGGAGACTGACCCCCCCCCCCTCTCCACTGTAACCCTACCAGATAGAGACTGACCCCCTCCTCCTCTCCACTGTAACCCTACCAGATAGAGACTGACCCAGACCCCCCCCCCCCCTCCTCTCCACTGTAACCCTACCAGATGGAGACTGACACAGACCCCCCCCCTCCTCTCCACTGTAACCCTACCAGATAGAGACTGACCCCCCCCCTCTCCACTGTAACCCTACCAGATAGAGACTGAACCCCCCCTCTCCACTGTAACCCTACCAGATGGAGACTGACCTCCCCCCCTCCTCTCCACTGTAACCCTACCAGATAGAGACTGACCCCCTCCTCCTCTCCACTGTAACCCTACCAGATAGAGACTGACCCCCCCCCCCTCTCCACTGTAACCCTACCAGATAGAGACTGACCCCCCCCCCCCTCTCCACTGTAACCCTACCAGATGGAGACTGACCCCCCCCCCTCTCCACTGTAACCCTACCAGATAGAGACTGACCCAGACCCCCCCCCCCTCCTCTCCACTGTAACCCTACCAGATGGAGACTGACACAGACCCCCCCCCTCCTCTCCACTGTAACCCTACCAGATAGAGACTGACCCCCCCCCTCTCCACTGTAACCCTACCAGATAGAGACTGAACCCCCCCTCTCCACTGTAACCCTACCAGATAGAGACTGACCCCCCCCCCCTCTCCACTGTAACCCTACCAGATGGAGACTGACCTCCCCCCTCCTCTCCACTGTAATCCTACCAGATGGAGACTGACCCCCCCCCCCTCTCCACTGTAACCCTACCAGATAGAGACTGACCCCCCCCTCCTCTCCACTGTAACCCTACCAGATAGAGACTGAACCCCCCCTCTCCACTGTAACCCTACCAGATAGAGACTGACCCACCCCCCCTCTCCACTGTAACCCTACCAGATGGAGACTGACCCCCCCCCTCCTCTCCACTGTAACCCTACCAGATGGAGACTGACACAGACCCCCCCCCTCCTCTCCACTGTAACCCTACCAGATAGAGACTGACCCCCCCCCTCTCCACTGTAACCCTACCAGATAGAGACTGAACCCCCCCTCTCCACTGTAACCCTACCAGATAGAGACTGACCCACCCCCCCTCTCCACTGTAACCCTACCAGATGGAGACTGACCTCCCCCCTCCTCTCCACTGTAATCCTACCAGATGGAGACTGACCCCCCCCCCCTCCACTGTAACCCTACCAGATAGAGACTGACCCCCCCCTCCTCTCCACTGTAACCCTACCAGATAGAGACTGAACCCCCCCTCTCCACTGTAACCCTACCAGATAGAGACTGACCCACCCCCCCTCTCCACTGTAACCCTACCAGATGGAGACTGACCCCCCCCTCCTCTCCACTGTAACCCTACCAGATGGAGACTGACACAGACCCCCCCCCTCCTCTCCACTGTAACCCTACCAGATAGAGACTGACCCCCCCCTCTCCACTGTAACCCTACCAGATAGAGACTGAACCCCCCCTCTCCACTGTAACCCTACCAGATAGAGACTGACCCACCCCCCCTCTCCACTGTAACCCTACCAGATGGAGACTGACCTCCCCCCCTCCTCTCCACTGTAATCCTACCAGATGGAGACTGACCCCCCCCCTCTCCACTGTAACCCTACCAGATAGAGACTGACCCCCCCCTCCTCTCCACTGTAACCCTACCAGATAGAGACTGAACCCCCCCTCTCCACTGTAACCCTACCAGATGGAGACTGACCCCCCCCCCCTCCTCTCCACTGTAACCCTACCAGATGGAGACTGACACCCCCCCTCTCCACTGTAACCCTACCAGATGGAGACTGACCCCCCCTCCTCTCCACTGTAACCCTACCAGATGGAGACTGACACCCCCCCTCTCCACTGTAACCCTACCAGATGGAGACTGACCCCCCCTCCTCTCCACTGTAACCCTACCAGATGGAGACTGACACAGACCCCCCCCCCTCCACTGTAACCCTACCAGATGGCGATGCAGACTTCCTGCTCCAGAGGACAGATGGAGGTGATGGAGCAGTTAGAAAGGCAGCTTCCTGTTCCGTTGCAGGACGAAGACTCCACGTCGCAGAACATGCACAACTTCTTCAGACTGAAGGACTGCTGGAACATCCCATCTGGAGAAACACAGTGAATCAAATTCAATATGTCGTCATTCAATCAATCAATCAATCCATTCATATGATGTAACTATATTGCTTTACACACAGAAACACATCACTAAGTGCTGCACAGTAACCCCCCCCCCCCCCTCAATCACAGGGGTGAACTGCATGCCAGCAATGTAATCATTTTTACATTTTGAGTCATTTAGCAGATGCTTTAATGTAATCATTTTTACATTTTGAGTCATTTAGCAGATGCTTTAATGTAATCATTTTTTACATTTTGAGTCATTTAGCAGATGCTTTAATGTAATCATTTTGACATTTTGAGTCATTTAGCAGATGCTTTAATGTAATCATTTTTACATTTTGAGTCATTTAGCAGATGCTTTAATGTAATCATTTTTACATTTTGAGTCATTTAGCAGATGCTTTAATGTAATCATTTTTTACATTTTGAGTCATTTAGCAGATGCTTTAATGTAATCATTTTTTACATTTTGAGTCATTTAGCAGATGCTTTAATGTAATCATTTTTTACATTTTGAGTCATTTAGCAGATGCTTTAATGTAATCATTTTTACATTTTGAGTCATTTAGCAGATGCTTTAATGTAATCATTTTTTACATTTTGAGTCATTTAGCAGATGCTTTAATGTAATCATTTTTTACATTTTGAGTCATTTAACAGATGATTTGATTCAGAGCAACTTACAGTAGTGAGTGTTTACATGTCGCTATTTGTTCATACTGGTCCCCCGTGGGAATTGAACTCACAACCCTGTGTGTTTCAAGTGTCATGTTCTACCGACTGAGCCACATGGGATCAGTCTGCTCTACCAGCTGAGTCACACGGGATCAGTCTGCTCTACCAGCTGAGCCACACGGGATCAGTCTGCTCTACCGACTGAGCCACACGGGATCAGTCTGCTCTACCGACTGAGCCACATGGGATCAGTCTGCTCTACCAGCTGAGTCACACGGGATCAGTCTGCTCTACCAGCTGAGCCACACGGGATCAGTCTGCTCTACCAGCTGAGCCACACGGGATCAGTCTGCTCTACCAGCTGAGCCACACGGGATCAGTCTGCTCTACCGACTGAGCCACACGGGATCAGTCTGCTCTACCAGCTGAGTCACACGGGATCAGTCTGCTCTACCAGCTGAGCCACACGGGATCAGTCTGCTCTACCAGCTGAGCCACACGGGATCAGTCTGCTCTACCAGCTGAGCCACACGGGATCAGTCTGCTCTACCAGCTGAGTCATACGGGATCAGTCTGCTCTACCAGCTGAGCCACACGGGATCAGTCTGCTCTACCAGCTGAGCCACACGGGATCAGTCTGCTCTAGCGTGTCTTTCTCTGAAGCTGATCTCTATCCGCTCTCCGCTCCCTGACCTGTTGAGGCCTTGTCCTGACAAACCTCTGGTCTATCTGACTGTGAGTTCCTGACTGACTGACTGACTGTGAGTTCCTGACTGACTGACTGACTGACTGTGGGTTCCTGACTGACTGACTGACTGTGAGTTCCTGACTGACTGACTGAAAGTTCCTGACTGACTGACTGACTGACTGTGAGTTCCTGACTGACTGACTGACTGTGAGTTCCTGACTGACTGACTGACTGTAAGTTCCTGACTGACTGAAAGTTCCTGACTGACTGTAAGTTCCTGACTGACTGACTGACTGTAAGTTCCTGACTGACTGACTGACTGACTGTAAGTTCCTGACTGACTGAAAGTTCCTGACTGACTGTAAGTTCCTGACTGACTGACTGACTGTAAGTTCCTGACTGACTGTGAGTTCCTGACTGACTGACTGTGGGTTCCTGACTGACTGACTGACTGACTGTAAGTTCCTGACTGACTGTAAGTTCCTGACTGACTGTAAGTTCCTGACTGACTGACTGTGAGTTCCTGACTGACTGACTGAAAGTTCCTGACTGACTGACTGACTGTGAGTTCCTGACTGACTGACTGACTGTGAGTTCCTGACTGACTGACTGACTGACTGTAAGTTCCTGACTGACTGAAAGTTCCTGACTGACTGTAAGTTCCTGACTGACTGACTGACTGTAAGTTCCTGACTGACTGACTGACTGACTGACTGTAAGTTCCTGACTGACTGAAAGTTCCTGACTGACTGTAAGTTCCTGACTGACTGACTGACTGTAAGTTCCTGACTGACTGTGAGTTCCTGACTGACTGACTGTGGGTTCCTGACTGACTGACTGACTGACTGTAAGTTCCTGACTGACTGTAAGTTCCTGACTGACTGTAAGTTCCTGACTGACAGTGAGTTCCTGACTGACTGACTGTGAGTTCCTGACTGACTGACTGTGAGTTCCTGACTGACTGACTGACTGACTGTGAGTTCCTGACTGACTGACTGTGAGTTCCTGACTGACTGACTGACTGACTGTGAGTTCCTGACTGACTGACTGACTGACTGCACACTAACTTAAGCCACAGAACCACTGAGCCTTATTTAGTGGTAAAGGAGTCGTTCACTCAGAACCAGAGGACGTATGAAAGTCACTAACACAGAGTCAAACAGTCAGTCAGTCTGTATCATACCTGTATATCGATAGACACAGAGAACAGTCAGTCAGTCTGTATCATATCTGTACATCGATAGAGACAGAGAACAGTCAGTCAGTATCATATCTGTACATTGATAGACACAGAGAACAGTCAGTCAGTATCATACCTGTATATCGATAGACACAGAGAACAGTCAGTCAGTATCATACCTGTATATCGATAGACACAGAGAACAGTCAGTCAGTATCATATCTGAATATCGATAGACACAGAGAACAGTCAGTCAGTATCATACCTGTATATCGATAGACACAGAGAACAGTCAGTCTGTATCATATCTGTATATTGATAGACACAGAGAACAGTCAGTCTGTATCATATCTGTATATTGATAGACACAGAGAACAGTCAGTCTGTATCATATCTGAATATCGATAGACACAGAGAACAGTCAGTCAGTATCATATCTGTATATTGATAGACACAGAGAACAGTCAGTCTGTATCATATCTGAATATCGATAGACACAGAGAACAGTCAGTCAGTATCATATCTGTATATCGATAGACACAGAGAACAGTCAGTCAATATCATATCTGAATATCGATAGACACAGAGAACAGTCAGTCTGTATCATATCTGTATATCGATAGACACAGAGAACAGTCAGTCTGTATCATATCTGTATATTAATAGACACAGGAATCTCTACAGAGCATTTCGTTTTTAGGGCAGCAGACCACAGAGTCTATCCAGTCAGTGTTTTAGCCTGAGTTCTGACTGTGTGTGTGTGTGTGTGTGTGTGTGTGTGTGTGCGTGCGTGTTATCTGATCACTGCTCCATCCTCCAGGTTATCCATTTCACAGGAGGCAGACCTCATGTAACTCTCAGACACATTGTTTCCAGTCTAACTGCAGCGCTGAGGGTCGTCCCCCCACCCAGCCAGCCAGAGGCCTGAACCAGCTAAATACCGTCACGTAGATACTAAATGGTCGGCTGAAAGTGAGTGACTGAGGCTCAGCGCTGAGGGTCGTCCCCCCCACCCAGCCAGAGGCCTGAACCAGCTAAATACCGTCACGTAGATACTAAATGGTCGGCTGAAAGTGAGTGACTGAGGCTCAGCGCTGAGGGACCAAACTGCTGTTTATTTTGTGGGATTCTATTGGTAAACTGTAAGTGTGCACGTTTCCTTTAGTAAGCCACACAGCTATCCTGTCTAGACACGGTATACAGCACAGGCTCACCCACGTGGACCGTGGGTCATGACCACAGCTGCTCAAACACTTCCTTAGGACCGCCCTCTGTTCTGATTGGGTCTTTCTGAACTGACTCCTTGTCTGTTCTTAGGACCGCCCTCTGTTCTGATTGGGTCTTTCTGAACTGACTCCTTGTATGTTCTTAGGACCGCCCTCTGTTCTGATTGGGTCTTTCTGAACTGACTCCTTGTATGTTCTTAGGACCGCCCTCTGTTCTGATTGGGTCTTTCTGAACTGACTCCTTGTATGTTCTTAGGACCGCCCTCTGTTCTGATTGGGTCTTTCTGAACTGACTCCTTGTATGTTCTTAGGACCGCCCTCTGTTCTGATTGGGTCTTTCTGAACTGACTCCTTGTCTGTTCTTAGGACCGCCCTCTGTTCTGATTGGGTCTTTCTGAACTGGCTCCTTGGGCAGTATGTGTGTGGGAGAAAGAGTTTGTGGTTTTGTGCAAGAGTGAAAGATAGAGAAAGATTCAGTGTGTACGTGGGTGGTGTGTGTGTGTGTGTGTGTGTGTGTGTGTGTGTGTGTGTGTGTGTGTGTGTGTGTGTTTATGTGTCCTCCCTCCCTGCTCGCGTGTCTCTCCTGATAAGCACCTCGCCTCGCCAGCCTGCTTCTGTCTGGCACAGTTCAGCTGGCCCACTGAAACGCCTTGGGAAGAGAAAGGACAGTTCAGCTGGCCCACTGAAACACCTTGGGAAGAGAGAGGACAGTTCAGCTGGCCCACTGAAACACCTTGGGAAGAGAGAGGACAGTTCAGCTGGCCCACTGAAACACCTTGGAAAGAAAGAGGACAGTTCAGCTGGCCCACTGAAACACCTTGGAAAGAGAGAGGACAGTTCAGCTGGCCCACTGAAACACCTTGGAAAGAGAGAGGACAGTTCAGCTGGCCCACTGAAACACCTTGGGAAGAGAAAGGACAGTTCAGCTGGCCCACTGAAACACCTTGGAAAGAGAGAGGACAGTTCAGCTGGCCCACTGAAACACCTTGGGAAGAGAGAGGACAGTTCAGCTGGCCCACTGAAACACCTTGGAAAGAGAAAGGACAGTTCAGCTGGCCCACTGAAACACCTTGGGAAGAGAAAGGACAGTTCAGCTGGCCCACTGAAACACCTTGGAAAGAGAAAGGACAGTTCAGCTGGCCCACTGAAACACCTTGGGAAGAGAAAGGACAGTTCAGCTGGCCCACTGAAACACCTTGGGAAGAGAAAGGACAGTTCAGCTGGCCCACTGAAACACCTTGGGAAGAGAGAGGACAGTGTCTGTGTGCCACTGTGTAATTATTTGTTATTGACACTGTGAGTGGTGTATCCACAGCCAAGGCTGGCAAGCAGTAACAGGCAGCATATCAACTGAACTATTGAATACTGAACTATTGAATACTGAACGAATGAATACTGAATTAATGAATACTGAACTAATGAATAGTGAATTAATGAATACTGAATTAATGAATACTGAACTAATGAATACTGAATTAATGAATACTGAATTAATGAATACTGAACTAATGAATACTGAATGAATGAATACTGAACTAATGTATACTGAATTAATGAATACTGAACTAATGAATACTGAACTAATGAATACTGAACTAATGAATACTGAATTAATGAATACTGAACTAATGTATTACTACTTCTCCTAATCAGCTATAATATCCTAATTTCCTCTCTTCTTATTGGCTCTCTCCCCCTTTCCTCTCCTCCTTCTGGCTCTCTCCCCCTTTTCTCTCCTCCTTCTGGCTCTCTCCCCCTTTCCTCTCCTCCTTCTGGCTCTCTCCCCCTTTTCTCTCCTCTTACTGGCTCTCTCCCCCTTTCCTCTCCTCCTTCTGGCTCTCTCCCCCTTTTCTCTCCTCCTGGCTCTCTCCCCCTTTTCTCTCCTCTTACTGGCTCTCTCCCCCTTTTCTCTCCTCCTTCTGGCTCTCTCCCCCTTTCCTCTCCTCCTTCTGGCTCTCTCCCCCTTTCCTCTCCTCCTTCTGGCTCTCTCCCCCTTTCCTCTCCTCCTTCTGGCTCTCTCCCCCTTTTCTCTCCTCCTTCTGGCTCTCTCCCCCTTTTCTCTCCTCCTTCTGGCTCTCTCCCCCTTTTCTCTCCTCTTATTGGCTCTCTACCCGTTTTCTCTCCTCTTACTGGCTCTCTCCCCCTTTCCTCTCCTTCCCCATAAATCTTTATTTCCTCTCCTGTTCTGTCTCTCTCCCTCTTTCTCCCAAATGAGGAAGGAATAGAGTGGGGCAGGATGTATGTTATTATCCATCCACCCCCCTCATAGAGAGAGTACAGCCCAGGACAGAGACCTGATCCTTGGGAGGCCTGGCCACTGAGGGGGCCTGTAGTCCTGGTTCCTTCGTAATGACTCCAACAGGGGAAGGGAGTGGGCTGAAGGAGACATGAGACAGAGCCTGTTAACTAATCACATATGGGCCAGGCTGAGAGGAGGTTGTTGGTGTGGCCTGGGACTGGTAACTAGAGGAATGAGTTTGTCAGCTTGACAGCTGGATGTGGCAGTCAGGTAGAGGGGATGTTAGTACTGTCTGTCAGAGACAGTCAGGTAGAGGGGATGTTAGTACTGTCTGTCAGAGACAGTCAGGTAGAGGGGATATTAGTACTGTCTGTCAGGTAGAGGGGATGTTAGTACTGTCTGTCAGAGACAGTCAGGTAGAGGGGATGTTAGTACTGTCTGTCAGGTAGAGGGGATGTTAGTACTGTCTGTCAGAGACAGTCAGGTAGAGGGGATGTTAGTACTGTCTGTCAGAGACAGTCCGGTAGAGGGGATGTTAGTACTGTCTGTCAGAGACAGTCAGGTAGAGGGGATGTTAGTAGTGTCTGTCAGAGACAGTCAGGTAGAGGGGATGTTAGTACTGTCTGTCAGAGACAGTCAGGTAGAGAGGAAGCTAGTACTGTCTGTCAGAGACAGTCAGGTAGAGGGGAAGCTAGTACTGTCTGTCAGAGACAGTCAGGTAGAGGGGATGTTAGTACTGTCTGTCAGGTAGAGGGGATGTTAGTACTGTCTGTCAGAGACAGTCAGGTAGAGGGGATGTTAGTACTGTCTGTCAGAGACAGTCAGGTAGAGGGGATGTTAGTACTGTCTGTCAGAGACAGTCAGGTAGAGGGAATATTAGTACTGTCTGTCAGGTAGAGGGGATGTTAGTACTGTCTGTCAGAGACAGTCAGGTAGAGGGGATGTTAGTACTGTCTGTCAGAGACAGTCCGGTAGAGGGGATGTTAGTACTGTCTGTCAGAGACAGTCAGGTAGAGGGGATGTTAGTAGTGTCTGTCAGAGACAGTCAGGTAGAGGGGATGTTAGTACTGTCTGTCAGAGACAGTCAGGTAGAGAGGAAGCTAGTACTGTCTGTCAGAGACAGTCAGGTAGAGGGGAAGCTAGTACTGTCTGTCAGAGACAGTCAGGTAGAGGGGATGTTAGTACTGTCTGTCAGGTAGAGGGGATGTTAGTACTGTCTGTCAGAGACAGTCAGGTAGAGGGGATGTTAGTACTGTCTGTCAGAGACAGTCCGGTAGAGGGGATGTTAGTACTGTCTGTCAGAGACAGTCAGGTAGAGAGGATGTTAGTACTGTCTGTCAGAGACAGTCAGGTAGAGGGGATGTTAGTACTGTCTGTCAGGTAGAGGGGATGTTAGTACTGTCTGTCAGAGACAGTCAGGTAGAGGGGATGTTAGTACTGTCTGTCAGAGACAGTCAGGTAGAGGGGATGTTAGTACTGTCTGTCAGAGACAGTCAGGTAGAGGGGAAGCTAGTACTGTCTGTCAGAGACAGTCCGGTAGAGGGGATGTTAGTACTGTCTGTCAGAGACAGTCAGGTAGAGGGGATGTTAGTAGAGTCTGTCAGACAGTCAGGTAGAGGGGAAGCTAGTACTGTCTGTCAGAGACAGTCAGGTAGAGGGGAAGCTAGTACTGTCTGTCAGGTAGAGGGGATGTTAGTACTGTCTGTCAGAGACAGTCAGGTAGAGGGGATGTTAGTAGTGTCTGTCAGAGACAGTCAGGTAAAGGGGAAGCTAGTACTGTCTGTCAGAGACAGTCAAGTAGAGAGGAAGCTAGTACTGTCTGTCAGAGACAGTCAGGTAGAGGGGAAGCTAGTACTGTCTGTCAGAGACAGTCAGGTAGAGGGGATGTTAGTACTGTCTGTCAGAGACAGTCAGGTAGAGGGGATGTTAGTACTGTCTGTCAGGTAGAGGGGATGTTAGTACTGTCTGTCAGAGACAGTCAGGTAGAGGGGATGTTAGTACGGTCTGTCAGAGACAGTCAGGTAGAGGGGATGTTAGTACTGTCTGTCAGAGACAGTCAGGTAGAGGGGAAGCTAGTACTGTCTGTCAGAGACAGTCCGGTAGAGGGGATGTTAGTACTGTCTGTCAGAGACAGTCAGGTAGAGGGGATGCTAGTAGAGTCTGTCAGAGACAGTCAGGTAGAGGGGATGTTAGTACTGTCTGTCAGAGACAGTCAGGTAGAGAGGAAGCTAGTACTGTCTGTCAGAGACTGTCAGGTAGAGGGGAAGCTTGTACTGTCTGTCAGAGACAGTCAGGTAGAGGGGAAGCTAGTACTGTCTGTCAGGTAGAGGGGATGTTAGTACTGTCTGTCAGAGACAGTCAAGTAGAGAGGAAGCTAGTACTGTCTGTCAGAGACAGTCAGGTAGAGGGGAAGCTAGTACTGTCTGTCAGAGACAGTCAGGTAGAGGGGAAGCTAGTACTGTCTGTCAGAGACAGTCAGGTAGAGGGGATGTTAGTAGTGTCTGTCAGAGACAGTCAGGTAGAGGGGATGTTAGTACTGTCTGTCAGGTAGAGGGGATGTTAGTACTGTCTGTCAGGTAGAGGGGATGTTAGTACTGTCTGTCAGAGACAGTCAGGTAGAGGGGATGTTAGTACTGTCTGTCAGAGACAGTCAGGTAGAGGGGATGTTAGTACTGTCTGTCAGGTAGAGGGGATGTTAGTACTGTCTGTCAGAGACAGTCAGGTAGAGGGGATGTTAGTACGGTCTGTCAGAGACAGTCAGGTAGAGGGGATGTTAGTAGTGTCTGTCAGAGACAGTCAGGTAGAGGGGAAGCTAGTACTGTCTGTCAGAGACAGTCAGGTAGAGAGGAAGCTAGTACTGTCTGTCAGAGACTGTCAGGTAGAGGGGAAGCTTGTACTGTCTGTCAGATACAGTCCGGTAGAGGGGATGTTAGTACTGTCTGTCAGAGACAGTCAGGTAGAGGGGATGTTAGTACTGTCTGTCAGACAGTCAGGTAGAGGGGAAGCTAGTACTGTCTGTCAGAGACAGTCAGGTAGAGGGGAAGCTAGTACTGTCTGTCAGGTAGAGGGGATGTTAGTACTGTCTGTCAGAGACAGTCAGGTAGAGGGGAAGCTAGTACTGTCTGTCAGAGACAGTCAAGTAGAGAGGAAGCTAGTACTGTCTGTCAGAGACAGTCAGGTAGAGGGGAAGCTAGTACTGTCTGTCAGAGACAGTCAAGTAGAGAGGAAGCTAGTACTGTCTGTCAGAGACAGTCAGGTAGAGGGGAAGCTAGTACTGTCTGTCAGAGACAGTCAGGTAGAGGGGATGTTAGTAGTGTCTGTCAGAGACAGTCAGGTAGAGGGGATGTTAGTACTGTCTGTCAGGTAGAGGGGATGTTAGTACTGTCTGTCAGGTAGAGGGGATGTTAGTACTGTCTGTCAGAGACAGTCAGGTAGAGGGGATGTTAGTACTGTCTGTCAGGTAGAGGGGATGTTAGTACTGTCTGTCAGAGACAGTCAGGTAGAGGGGATGTTAGTACTGTCTGTCAGAGACAGTCCGGTAGATGGGATGTTAGTACTGTCTGTCAGAGACAGTCAGGTAGAGGGGATGTTAGTAGTGTCTGTCAGAGACAGTCAGGTAGAGGGGATGTTAGTACTGTCTGTCAGAGACAGTCAGGTAGAGAGGAAGCTAGTACTGTCTGTCAGAGACAGTCAGGTAGAGGGGAAGCTAGTACTGTCTGTCAGAGACAGTCAGGTAGAGGGGATGTTAGTACTGTCTGTCAGGTAGAGGGGATGTTAGTACTGTCTGTCAGAGACAGTCAGGTAGAGGGGATGTTAGTACTGTCTGTCAGAGACAGTCAGGTAGAGGGGATGTTAGTACTGTCTGTCAGAGACAGTCAGGTAGAGGGGATATTAGTACTGTCTGTCAGGTAGAGGGGATGTTAGTACTGTCTGTCAGAGACAGTCAGGTAGAGGGGATGTTAGTACTGTCTGTCAGAGACAGTCCGGTAGAGGGGATGTTAGTACTGTCTGTCAGAGACAGTCAGGTAGAGGGGATGTTAGTAGTGTCTGTCAGAGACAGTCAGGTAGAGGGGATGTTAGTACTGTCTGTCAGAGACAGTCAGGTAGAGAGGAAGCTAGTACTGTCTGTCAGAGACAGTCAGGTAGAGGGGAAGCTAGTACTGTCTGTCAGAGACAGTCAGGTAGAGGGGATGTTAGTACTGTCTGTCAGGTAGAGGGGATGTTAGTACTGTCTGTCAGAGACAGTCAGGTAGAGGGGATGTTAGTAGAGTCTGTCAGAGACAGTCAGGTAGAGGGGATGTTAGTACTGTCTGTCAGAGACAGTCAGGTAGAGAGGAAGCTAGTACTGTCTGTCAGGGACTGTCAGGTAGAGGGGAAGCTTGTACTGTCTGTCAGAGACAGTCCGGTAGAGGGGATGTTAGTACTGTCTGTCAGAGACAGTCAGGTAGAGGGGATGTTAGTACTGTCTGTCAGACAGTCAGGTAGAGGGGAAGCTAGTACTGTCTGTCAGAGACAGTCAGGTAGAGGGGAAGCTAGTACTGTCTGTCAGGTAGAGGGGATGTTAGTACTGTCTGTCAGAGACAGTCAGGTAGAGGGGATGTTAGTAGTGTCTGTCAGAGACAGTCAGGTAGAGGGGAAGCTAGTACTGTCTGTCAGAGACAGTCAAGTAGAGAGGAAGCTAGTACTGTCTGTCAGAGACAGTCAGGTAGAGGGGAAGCTAGTACTGTCTGTCAGAGACAGTCAGGTAGAGGGGATGTTAGTACTGTCTGTCAGAGACAGTCAGGTAGAGGGGAAGCTAGTACTGTCTGTCAGGTAGAGGGGATGTTAGTACTGTCTGTCAGAGACAGTCAGGTAGAGGGGATGTTAGTAGTGTCTGTCAGAGACAGTCAGGTAGAGGGGAAGCTAGTACTGTCTGTCAGAGACAGTCAAGTAGAGAGGAAGCTAGTACTGTCTGTCAGAGACAGTCAGGTAGAGGGGAAGCTAGTACTGTCTGTCAGAGACAGTCAGGTAGAGGGGATGTTAGTACTGTCTGTCAGAGACAGTCAGGTAGAGGGGATGTTAGTACTGTCTGTCAGGTAGAGGGGATGTTAGTACTGTCTGTCAGAGACAGTCAGGTAGAGGGGATGTTAGTACGGTCTGTCAGAGACAGTCAGGTAGAGGGGATGTTAGTAGTGTCTGTCAGAGACAGTCAGGTAGAGGGGAAGCTAGTACTGTCTGTCAGAGACAGTCCGGTAGAGGGGATGTTAGTACTGTCTGTCAGAGACAGTCAGGTAGAGGGGATGCTAGTAGAGTCTGTCAGAGACAGTCAGGTAGAGGGGATGTTAGTACTGTCTGTCAGAGACAGTCAGGTAGAGAGGAAGCTAGTACTGTCTGTCAGAGACTGTCAGGTAGAGGGGAAGCTTGTACTGTCTGTCAGAGACAGTCCGGTAGAGGGGATGTTAGTACTGTCTGTCAGAGACAGTCAGGTAGAGGGGATGTTAGTACTGTCTGTCAGACAGTCAGGTAGAGGGGAAGCTAGTACTGTCTGTCAGAGACAGTCAGGTAGAGGGGAAGCTAGTACTGTCTGTCAGGTAGAGGGGATGTTAGTACTGTCTGTCAGAGACAGTCAGGTAGAGGGGAAGCTAGTACTGTCTGTCAGAGACAGTCAAGTAGAGAGGAAGCTAGTACTGTCTGTCAGAGACAGTCAGGTAGAGGGGAAGCTAGTACTGTCTGTCAGAGACAGTCAAGTAGAGAGGAAGCTAGTACTGTCTGTCAGAGACAGTCAGGTAGAGGGGAAGCTAGTACTGTCTGTCAGAGACAGTCAGGTAGAGGGGATGTTAGTAGTGTCTGTCAGAGACAGTCAGGTAGAGGGGATGTTAGTACTGTCTGTCAGGTAGAGGGGATGTTAGTACTGTCTGTCAGGTAGAGGGGATGTTAGTACTGTCTGTCAGAGACAGTCAGGTAGAGGGGATGTTAGTACTGTCTGTCAGAGACAGTCAGGTAGAGGGGAAGCTAGTACTGTCTGTCAGAGACAGTCCGGTAGAGGGGATGTTAGTACTGTCTGTCAGAGACAGTCAGGTAGAGGGGATGTTAGTAGAGTCTGTCAGAGACAGTCAGGTAGAGGGGATGTTAGTACTGTCTGTCAGAGACAGTCAGGTAGAGAGGAAGCTAGTACTGTCTGTCAGAGACTGTCAGGTAGAGGGGAAGCTTGTACTGTCTGTCAGAGACAGTCCGGTAGAGGGGATGTTAGTACTGTCTGTCAGAGACAGTCAGGTAGAGGGGATGTTAGTACTGTCTGTCAGACAGTCAGGTAGAGGGGAAGCTAGTACTGTCTGTCAGAGACAGTCAGGTAGAGGGGAAGCTAGTACTGTCTGTCAGGTAGAGGGGATGTTAGTACTGTCTGTCAGAGACAGTCAGGTAGAGGGGATGTTAGTACTGTCTGTCAGAGACTGTCAGGTAGAGGGGAAGCTTGTACTGTCTGTCAGAGACAGTCCGGTAGAGGGGATGTTAGTACTGTCTGTCAGAGACAGTCAGGTAGAGGGGATGTTAGTACTGTCTGTCAGACAGTCAGGTAGAGGGGAAGCTAGTACTGTCTGTCAGAGACAGTCAGGTAGAGGGGAAGCTAGTACTGTCTGTCAGGTAGAGGGGATGTTAGTACTGTCTGTCAGAGACAGTCAGGTAGAGGGGATGTTAGTACTGTCTGTCAGAGACAGTCAGGTAGAGGGGATGTTAGTACTGTCTGTCAGAGACAGTCAGGTAGAGGGGATGTTAGTACTGTCTGTGTGAGGGAACATACTGTAGTAGTACTGAACTGTTTTTTAGTGCAGCGTCTTTCCTTTCCACAGCCACTCCTCACAGGGACATGGAGAGAAATGGAGGTAAATAAAACACTCCTCACAGGGACATGGAGAGAAATGGAGGTAAATAAAACACTCCTCACAGGGACATGGATAGAAATGGAGGTAAATAAACACTCCTCACAGGGACATGGATAGAAATGGAGGTAAATAAAACACTCCTCACAGGGACATGGATAGAAATGGAGGTAAATAAAACACTCCTCACAGGGACATGGATAGAATGGAGGTAAATAAAACACTCCTCACAGGGACATGGATAGAAATGGAGGTAAATAAAACACTCCTCACAGGGACATGGATAGAAATGGAGGTAAATAAAACACTCCTCACAGGGACATGGATAGAAATGGAGGTAAATAAAACACTCCTCACAGGGACATGGATAGAAATGGAGGTAAATAAAACACTCCTCACAGGGACATGGATAGAAATGGAGGTAAATAAACACTCCTCACAGGGACATGGATAGAAATGGAGGTAAATAAAACACTCCTCACAGGGACATGGATAGAAATGGAGGTAAATAAAACACTCCTCACAGGGACATGGATAGAAATGGAGGTAAATAAAACACTCCTCACAGGGACATGGATAGAAATGGAGGTAAATAAAACACTCCTCACAGGGACATGGATAGAAATGGAGGTAAATAAAACACTCCTCACAGGGACATGGATAGAAATGGAGGTAAAAAAAACACTCCTCACAGGGACATGGATAGAAATGGAGTTAAATAAAACACTCCTCACAGGGACATGGATAGAAATGGAGGTAAATAAAACACTCCTCACAGGGACATGGAGAGATATGGAGCTAAATAAAACACTCCTCACAGGGACATGGATAGAAATGGAGCTAAATAAAACACTCCTCACAGGGACATGGATAGAAATGGAGGTAAATAAAACACTCCTCACAGGGACATGGATAGAAATGGAGCTAAATAAAACACTCCTCACAGGGACATGGATAGAAATGGAGGTAAATAAAACACTCCTCACAGGAACATGGATTGAAATGGAGGTAAATAAAACACTCCTCACAGGGACATGGATAGAATTGGAGGTAAATAAAACACTCCTCACAGGGACATGGATAGAAATGGAGGTAAATAAAACACTCCTCACAGGGACATGGATAGAAATGGAGGTAAATAAAACACTCCTCACAGGGACATGGAGAGAAATGGAGCTAAATAAAACACTCCTCACAGGGACATGGATAGAAATGGAGGTAAATAAAACACTCCTCACAGGGACATGGATAGAAATGGAGGTAAATAAAACACTCCTCACAGGGACATGGATAGAAATGGAGGTAAATAAAACACTCCTCACAGGGACATGGATAGAAATGGAGGTAAATAAAACACTCCTCACAGGGACATGGATAGAAATGGAGGTAAATAAAACACTCCTCACAGGGACATGGATAGAAATGGAGGTAAATAAAACACTCCTCACAGGGACATGGATAGAAATGGAGGTAAATAAAACACTCCTCACAGGGACATGGATAGAAATGGAGGTAAATAAAACACTCCTCACAGGGACATGGATAGAAATGGAGCTAAATAAAACACTCCTCACAGGGACATGGAGAGATATGGAGCTAAATAAAACACTCCTCACAGGGACATGGATAGAAATGGAGGTAAATAAAACACTCCTCACAGGGACATGGATAGAAATGGAGGTAAATAAAACACTCCTCACAGGGACATGGATAGAAATGGAGCTAAATTAAACACTCCTCACAGGGACATGGATAGAAATGGAGGTAAATAAAACACTCCTCACAGGGACATGGATAGAAATGGAGCTAAATAAAACACTCCTCACAGGGACATGGATAGAAATGGAGCTAAATAAAACACTCCTCACAGGGACATGGATAGAAATGGAGGTAAATAAAACACTCCTCACAGGGACATGGATAGAAATGGAGGTAAATAAAACACTCCTCACAGGGACATGGATAGAAATGGAGGTAAATAAAACACTCCTCACAGGGACATGGATAGAAATGGAGCTAAATAAAACACTCCTCACAGGGACATGGAGAGAAATTGAGGTAAATAAAACACTCCTCACAGGGACATGGATAGAAATGGAGCTAAATAAAACACTCCTCACAGGGACATGGATAGAAATGGAGCTAAATAAAACACTCCTCACAGGGACATGGATAGAAATGGAGCTAAATAAAACACTCCTCACAGGGACATGGAGAGAAATGGAGGTAAATAAAACACTCCTCACAGGGACATGGATAGAAATGGAGGTAAATAAAACACTCCTCACAGGGACATGGATAGAAATGGAGGTAAATAAAACACTCCTCACAGGGACATGGATAGAAATGGAGGTAAATAAAACACTCCTCACAGGGACATGGATAGAAATGGAGGTAAATAAAACACTCCTCACAGGGACATGGATAGAAATGGAGCTAAATAAAACACTCCTCACAGGGACATGGATAGAAATGGAGCTAAATAAAACACTCCTCACAGGGACATGGAGAGATACGGAAGTACAGAAAACAATGGATGTAAAGAATATCCTTCCCTGTCATGTTTCCTCCCGCGCCAGAAATCAAAACATCCTCTTTGAGCTTCAAAATATACAACATTCCTGCATCAGGAGGCATGTGATTGGATGCAAAGACTTCTACTGTACTGCAAGGACATAGTGGATCCATCCAGACATGTGATTGGATGAAAAGACTTCTACTGTACTGCAAGGACATAGTGTCTCCATCCAGACATGTGATTGGATGAAAAGACTTCTACTGTACTGCAAGGACATAGTGTCTCCATTCAGACATGTGATTGGATGAAAAGACTTCTACTGTACTGCAAGGACATAGTGGATCCATCCAGACATGTGATTGGATGAAAAGACTTCTACTGTACTGCAAGGACATAGTGGATCCATCCAGACATGTGATTGGATGAAAAGACTTCTACTGTACTGCAAGGACATAGTGTCTCCATCCAGACATGTGATTGGATGAAAAGACTTCTACTGTACTGCAAGGACATAGTGTCTCCATCCAGACATGTGATTGGATGAAAAAGACTTCTACTGTACTGCAAGGACATAGTGTCTCCATTCAGACATGTGATTGGATGAAAAGACTTCTACTGTACTGCAAGGACATAGTGTCTCCATCCAGACATGTGATTGGATGAAAAGACTTCTACTGTACTGCAAGGACATAGTGTCTCCATCCAGACATGTGATTGGATGAAAAGACTTCTACTGTACTGCAAGGACATAGTGTCTCCATCCAGACATGTGACCACCCCACATTGGCACTTTACCACATCACAGAGACCCCAGGACATCCTTATTGATTTGCACAATACACAACATAGAAGAATTTTCATTAGTTCTGCAGTAGATCAGCAGGTGTTTGATCATCCTACCAGGCAGATAGGAAACATACCACAGAGACCCACAGCAGGGGTTAGGGGCATAGTCACATTCCCCCTGACTGTCACCTAAACTGGAGAGGAGAGGAGTCACATTCCCCCTGACTGTCACCTAAACTGGAGAGGAGAGGAGTCACATTCCCCCTGACTGTCACCTAAACTGGAGAGGAGTCACATTCCCCCTGACTGTCACCTAAACTGGAGAGGAGAGGAGTCACATTCCCCCTGACTGTCACCTAAACTGGAGAGGAGAGGAGTCACATTCCCCCTGACTGTCACCTAAACTGGAGAGGAGTCACATTCCCCCTGACTGTCACCTAAACTGGAGAGGAGTCACATTCCCCCTGACTGTCACCTAAACTGGAGAGGAGAGGAGTCACATTCCCCCTGACTGCCACCTAAACTGGAGAGGAGTCACATTCCCCCTGACTGTCACCTAAACTGGAGAGGAGTCACATTCCCCCTGACTGTCACCTAAACTGGAGAGGAGAGGTGTCACATTCCCCCTGACTGTCACCTAAACTGGAGAGGAGTCACATTCCCCCTGACTGTCACCTAAACTGGAGAGGAGAGGAGTCACATTCCCCCTGACTGCCACCTAAACTGGAGAGGAGTCACATTCCCCCTGACTGTCACCTAAACTGGAGAGGAGAGGAGTCACATTCCCCCTGAATGTCACCTAAACTGGAGAGGAGTCACATTCCCCCTGACTGTCACCTAAACTGGAGAGGAGAGGAGTCACATTCCCCCTGAATGTCACCTAAACTGGAGAGGAGAGGAGTCACATTCCCCCTGACTGTCACCTAAACTGGAGAGGAGAGGAGTCACATTCCCCCTGACTGTCACCTAAACTGGAGAGGAGTCACATTCCCCCTGACTGTCACCTAAACTGGAGAGGAGAGGAGTCACATTCCCCCTGACTGTCACCTAAACTGGAGAGGAGAGGAGTCACATTCCCCCTGTCTGACTGTCACCTAAACTGACAGGGACACCAGGCTGGAGAGGAGAGGAGTCACATTCCCTCTGACTGTCACCTAAACTGACAGGGACACCAGGCTGGAGAGGAGAGGAGTCACGTCCTCCTGTCTGACTGTCACCTAAACTGACAGGGACACCAGGCTGGAGAGGAGAGGAGTCACATTCCCTCTGACTGTCACCTAAACTGACAGGGACACCAGGCTGGAGAGGAGAGGAGTCACGTCCTCCTGTCTGTCTGTCACCTAAACGCTCCCCTTCATCTAGTAAAAGATATCTCTGCCCCTCAGATTCCAGCCTCTCCCCCTCTAACTCTCCCCCTCCACTGCTCTCTTTCCCGTCCTGAAAGATATCACCCTCTTCGACTCCCCTCTCTGTATCTCTCTCCCTAAACCTCTGTCCAGGCGTAAGGGCTCGATGAGGTGACACACCGCTATCCATCAATATTTTTGGAGGAGGAGACGGAGGGGGTTGATATCTGTCTCTCCCTCCCCCTCTGACTCCCCTCTAAACCCCTGGCCAGGCGTGAGGGCTCAGTGAGGCGAGCCATGAGGGGATGACCTTTGCACTCTTAGAAAAAGAAGGGTTCCAAAAGGATTCTTGTGTCCCCATAGGAGAACCCTTTTTGGTTCCAGGTAGAACTCTTTTTGGTTCCAGGTAGAACTCTTTTGGGTTCCAGGTAGAACTCTTTTGGGTTCCAGGTAGAACTCTTTTGGGTTCCAGGTAGAACTCTTTTTGGTTCCAGGTAGAACTCTTTTGGGTTCCATGTAGAACTCTATCTGGAACCAAAAAGGGTTCTTCAAAGGGTTCTGCTATGGGGACAGCCAAAGAACACTTTTAGTTCCTAGATAGCACCTTTTTTTCTAAGAGTGTGGCCGACCACCACAAGCAGAAGACAAGACTAATATGGTCAAATAAACAAATACCCAGCAGCCACTTGAAGGATCCCTGGCCCCTGCTCTCTTCTCCTCATCTCCTCCATAAATAGATGTTTGGGAGCTCTCTCTCTCTCTCTCTCGCTCAGAATATATCTGCTGCTCTCTCTCTATCTTCTCCCTCCCTCTCAGATCTCTCGCTCTCTCTCTCTCTCTCAGAGCTCTCTCTCAGATATCTCCCTCTATCTCGCTCTCTCTCTCTCTCAGAGCTCTCTCTCAGATATCTCCCTCTCTCCCTCTCTCTCTCTCTCTCAGATATCTCCCTCTATCTCGCTCTCTCTCTCCACTCAGAGTAAAGGCCGTGAGAGGTTACTGTAAACATGGGCTCATATTCACATCCCTCCCTCCCTCCTTCCCACCCTCCCTCCCTCCTTCCCACCCTCCCTCCCACCCTCCCTCCCTCCCTCCCACCCTACCTCCCTCCCTCCCTCCCTCCCTCCCACCCTCCCTCCCTCCTTCCCACCCTCCCTCCCACCCTCCCTCCCTCCCTCCTTCCCACCCTCCCTCCCTCCCTCCCACCCACCCTCCCTCCCTCCCACCCTACCTCCCTCCTTCCCTCCCTCCCTCCCTCCCACCCTCCCACCCTCCCTCCTTCCCACCCACCCACCCTCCCTCCCTCCCACCCTCCCTCCCTCCCTCCCTCCCTCCCACCCTCCCTCCCTCTCAGAAGGCCATGACACAGTAAGCCTGACCAATCTGTAGTCCTTTAAAACAAACTAAAAGCACTGACAGCAGGTCTGTGAGGTCAGGTGTCCATGCAGCCCAGCGTATAACAACACTAGTTGTACAACACGTGGGTCTAATCCTGGACGCTGATTGGTTAAAACCACATTCCAGCCGGTGGTAAATCTATGATATTAAAATGCCTACCTACTTTGTTCCATCTGACTGCTGCAATCCACTGTCTTATCAGCCCAGCCAGGCAATTTATAAAACTTCATGTCCACTATAAAAAGCATCTAGACATGATCTCACATTTCTTTCAACAGCGGAGATTTGTATAAACCTTGCTGTCTGTCTCTCTGATGTTTGCAAAATGTTTTCAATATTGAAATTCGATATCCAGCTGTCCCGGTGGTAATGAAGACGTCGGGGTCGGGATGAGACAGACAGGCAGGCAGTGTTTTCTCAGACCGTCGAAATCATGAATCAGCATCATTTTTATGGATCTATATACAAATGAATGTCAATAGAAAACTGGTCTAATGAAACGCAGCTGTTTTCCATGTCTTTCCAGCTTCAGCTTGAAGTGATTGCATTTAGCTGTGTTGTTGGCTAGATCCTCTGAACAACAGGGTCCTGATGAGAGAACACATGGTCTACGCCAGGTGTAATCACCTCATTAGCTCATTGTTATGGATGTATCCAAATAAATGTGTGTGTGTGTGTGTGTGTGTGGTGTTTGTGTGTGTGTGTGTGTGTGTGTGTGTGTGTGTGTGTGTGTGTGTGTGTGTGTGTGTGTGTGTGTGTGTGTGTGTGTGTGTGTGTGTGTGTGTGTGTGCGTGTGTGTGTGTGTGTGTGTGCACATTGAGCTCACAGAAGAAAAAAAAAAACAGAACGTAATTCAGATAATTGAACCTACGTCGGTCAATTAGTTGTTTAGGACACCACATACCAACAGGACACCACTAGCTAACAGGACACCACTAGCTAACAGGGCACCACTAGCTAACAGGACACCACTAGCTAACAGGACACCACATACCAACAGGACACCACTAGCTAACAAGACACCACTAGCTAACAGGACACCACATACCAACAGGACACCACTAGCTAACAGGACACCACTAGCTAACAGAGCACCACTAGCTAACAGGACACCACTAGCTAACAGGGCACCACATACCAACAGGACACCACTAG
>NW_021822619.1:534874-542374 GCF_901001165.1 Salmo trutta
TATCTACCATACTGGCCACCTCCACTATTTATCCTACCATCATATCTACCATACTGGCCACCTCCACTATAACTCCTACCATCATATCTACCATACTGGCCACCTCCACTATAACTCCTACCATCATATCTACCATACTGGCCTCCTCCACTATATCTCCTACCATCATATATCTACCATACTGGCCACCTCCACTATAACTCCTACCATCATATCTACCACACTGGCCTCCTCCACTATAGCTCCTACCATCATATATACCATACTGGCTACCTCCACTATAACTCCTACCATCATATCTACCATACTGGCCACCTCCACTATATCTCCTACCATCATATCTACCATACTGGCCACCTCCACTATATCTCCTACCATCATATCTACCATACTGGCCACCTCTAATATATCTCCTACCATCATATCTACCATACTGGCCACCTCCACTATATCTCCTACCATCATATCTACCATACTGGCCACCTCCACTATTTATCCTACCATCATATCTACCATACTGGCCACCTCCACTATAACTCCTACCATCATATCTACCATACTGGCCACCTCCACTATAACTCCTACCATCATATCTACCATACTGGCCTCCTCCACTATATCTCCTACCATCATATATCTACCATACTGGCCACCTCCACTATAACTCCTACCATCATATCTACCACACTGGCCTCCTCCACTATAGCTCCTACCATCATATATACCATACTGGCTACCTCCACTATAACTCCTACCATCATATCTACCATACTGGCTACCTCCACTATAACTCCTACCATCATATCTACCATACTGGCCACCTCCACTATATCTCCTACCATCATATCTACCATACTGGCCACCTCCAATATATCTCCTACCATCATATCTACCATACTGGCCACCTCCACTATATCTCCTACCATCATATCTACCATACTGGCCACCTCCACTATAGTTCCTACCATCATATCTACCATACTGGCCACCTCCACTATATCTCCTACCATCATATATACCATGCTGACCATACTGACCATCCCCACTATAGTTCCTACCATCATATCTACCATACTGGCCACCGCCACTATATCTCCTACCATCATATCTACCATACTGACCATCCCCACTATAGCTCCTACCATCACATCTACCATACTGACCATCCCCACTATAGTTCCTACCATCATATCTACCATGCTGGCTATCCCCACTATATCTCCTACCATCATATCTACCATACTGACCATCCCCACTATAGTTCCTACCATCATATCTACCATACTGACCACCTCCACTATAGCTCCTACCATCACATCTACCACACTGACCACCTCCACTATAGTTCCTACCATCATATCTACCATACTGGCCACCTCCACTATAACTCCTACCATTATATCTACCATACTGGCCATCCCCACTATATCTCCTACCACCACATCTACCATACTGGCCATACTGGCCATCCCCACTATAGTTCCTACCATCATATCTACCATACTGGCCATCCCCACTATAGTTCCTACCACCACATCTACCATGCTGGCCATACTGGCCATCCCCACTATATCTCCTACCACCACATCTACCATGCTGGCCATACTGGCCATCCCCACTATAGCTCCTACCACCACATCTACCATGCTGACCATCCCCACTATAGTTCCTACCACCACATCTACCATGCTGGCCATACTGACCATCCCCACTATAGTTCCTACCATCATATCTACCATACTGACCATCCCCACTATAATTCCTACCATCATATCTACCATACTGACCATCCCCACTATAGTTCCTACCATCACATCTACCATACTGGCCATCCCCACTATAGTTCCTACCATCATATCTACCACACTGGCCATCCCCACTATAGTTCCTACCACCACATCTACCATACTGGCCATCCCCACTATAGTTCCTACCATCATATCTACCACACTGGCCATCCCCACTATAGTTCCTACCACCACATCTACCATACTGGCCATCCCCACTATAGTTCCTACCATCATATCTACCATGCTGGCCATACTGACCATCCCCACTATAGTTCCTACCATCATATCTACCATGCTGGCCATACTGGCCATCCCCACTATAGTTCCTACCATCATATCTACCATACTGACCATCCCCACTATAGCTCCTACCATCATATCTACCATACTGGCCACTTCCACTATATCTCCTACCATCATATCTACCATACTGGCCACCTCCACTATATCTCCTACCATCATATCTACCATACTGACCATCCCCACTATAGTTCCTACCATCACATCTACCATACTGATCATCCCCACTATAGCTCCTACCATCACATCTACCATACTGGCCACCTCCACTATATCTCCTACCATCATATCTACCATACTGGCCATCCCCACTATAGTTCCTACCACCACATCTACCATACTGGCCATCCCCACTATAGTTCCTACCACCACATCTACCATACTGACCATCCCCACTATAGTTCCTACCATCATATCTACCACACTGACCATCCCCACTATAGTTCCTACCATCACATCTACCACACTAACCACCTCCACTGTTGCTGCTACCATTCTATCTCCAGATATGTCACAGAGCACAATGGAAAGAGTGGACGAGACACAAGTCCAGTAGGAGACTAGGAAGTGTGTTGTAAGAGAGAGTTACAGTCAAAATGTACTAGTCACCACTTCATAATGTGTTATTTATTAGAAAGCTATGAGTTTCCAGTATGTGAGATCTCCCCCCCCCACTCTGACCGATGTTCCGTTTAGACAATACCAGTGAACTGGTCCCGTCAGTGTTGTTACGGGATGTTTAATACCCAAATGGACCGTTTTACTGCCAACTTCTCTACGTTAGCTGATGATAAAAGTTTGCAAAATGACACTGAATGATGGATGAGCTCTGTGCAAGTACGATGGTGATGAAATATTTCTGGTATCAACATTCTGGTGAGGGTGTGTGTGTGTGTGTGTTTGTGTGTGTGTGTGTGTGTGTGTGTTTGTGTGTGCGCGTGTGTGTGTGTGTGCGCGTGTGCGTGTGCGTTAGTTATAAGTTAACACCTTTATTTACCCAGACTGTCAGCGATACCAACACACACACACACACACACACACACACACACACACACACACACACACACACACACACACACACACACACACACAGTATTCAGACCCTTTCTCTAAAATGTATTACATAGATTTTTTTCCCTCATCAATCTACACACAATACCCCATAATGACAAAGCAAAAAACATAACTTTATTTTTTCACACCAAACATGTGGTTTTCAGAGACGTGAAGTGAGACATTTACATTTTTCACGCATTATTATTTTCACCTCCAGCTACATCTGGTCTCCCATCCAGGGACTGACCAGGACCAGCCTTGCTTAGCTTCAAAGGCCATACAAAGCAGCAGGATGCAGGGTGCTATGTTGCTAGAATGAATATGCCAAATATTACAACTGGGAAAAAAAGCAGCGAAAGCAAAAGTCAGGGTTAGGTTCCCTACCAATGAGAAGGACAATTGCTGGAAGGAAGGAGGCAGTCACAGAATTATTTTGGGGGGGCATACATTTACGATACATTTGCTCTTGCATTTAAACAATTATTTTCTTGCAATATTTTGTTTTGTTCTCAACACTTTGGGGTTTATGTTTTAAAAATTTTTTTATTTCACCTTTATTTAACCAGGTAGGCTAGTTGAGAACAAGTTCTCATTTACAACTGCGACCTGGCCAAGATAAAGCAAAGCAGTGTGACACAGACAACAACACAGAGTTACACATGGAATAAACAATAAACAAGCCAATAACACAATAAACAAGTCAATGACACAGTAGAAAAAAATAAAGTCTATACAGTGTGTGCAAAAGGCATGAGGAGGTGAGGCAATAAATAGGCCATAGGAGCGAATAATTACAATTTAGCAGATTAACACTGGAGTGATAGATGAGCAGATGATGATGTGTAAGTAGTGATACTGGTGTGCAAAAGAGCAGAAAAGTAAATAAAAACAATATGGGGATGAGGTAGGTAGATTGGGTGGGCTATTTACAGACGGACTATGTACAGCTGCAGCGATCGGTTAGCTGCTCAGATAGCTGATGTTTAAAGTTAGTGAGGGAAATGTAAGTCTCCAGTTTCAGCGATTTTTGCAATTTGTTCCAGTCACTGGCAACAGAGAACTGGAAGGAAAGGCGGCCAAAGCAGGTGTTGACTTAGGGGATGACCAGTGCAATGTACCTGCTGGAGCGCATGCTACGGGTGGGTGTTGTTATGGTGACCAGTGAGCTGAGAAAAGGCGGAGCTTTACCTAGCATAGACTTGTAGATTACCTGGAGCCAGTGGGTCTGGCGACGAATATGTAGCGAGGGCCAGCTGACTAGAGCATACAGGTCGCAGTGGTGGGTAGTATAAGGTGGATAAGAGCGTCTTCTAAATGACGTAAATGTAAATGTAATGGTAACAAAACGGACGGCACTGTGATAGACTGCATCCAGTTTGCTGAGTAGAGTATTGGAAGCTATTTTGTAGATGACATCGCCGAAGTCGAGGATCGGTAGGATAGTCAGTTTTACTAGGGTAAGTTTGGCGGCGTGAGTGAAGGAGGCTTTGTTGCGAAATAGAAAGCCGATTCTGGATTTGATTTTGGATTGGAGCTGTTTGATGTGAGTCTGGAAGGAGAGTTTACAGTCTAGCCAGACACCTAGGTATTTATAGTTGTCCACATATTCTAGGTCAGAACCGTCTAGGGTGGTGATGCTGGACGGGCGGGCGGGTGCGGGCAGCGAACGGTTGAAAAGCATGCATTTGGTTTTGCTAGCGTTTAAGAGCAGTTGGAGGCCACGGAAGGAGAGTTGTACGGCATTGAAGCTCGTTTGGAGGTTAGTTAGCACAGTGTCCAAAGAAGGGCCAGAAGTATACAGAATGGTGTCGTCTGCGTAGAGGTGGATCAGGGAATCGCCCGCAGCAAGAGCAACATCATTGATATATACAGAGAAAGGAGTCGGCCCGAGAATTGAACCCTGTGGTACCCCCATAGGCAGTCTCTATGGGGGTACCACAGGGTTCAATTCTCGGGCCGAGATAAGATGCCCTCCGATTTGACACACTGAACTCTGTCTACAAAGTAGTTGGTGAACCAGGCGAGGCAGTCATTAGAGAAACCAAGGCTATTGAGTCTGCCGATAAGAATACGGTGATTGACAGAGTCAAAAGCCTTGGCCAGGTCGATGAAGATGGCTGCACAGTACTGTCTTTTATCGATGGCAGTTATGATATCGTTTAGGACCTTGAGCGTGGCTGAGGTGCACCCGTGACCGGCTCGGAAACCGGATTGCACAGCGGAGAAGGTACGGTGGGATTCGAAATGGTCGGTAATCTGTTTGTTAACTTGGCTTTCGAAGACCTTAGAATCCATTAACATGGATTTATCGGTGGTGACCGTGTTACCTAGCCTCAATGCAGTGGGCAGCTGGGAGGAGGTGCTCTTGTTCTCCATGGACTTTACAGTGTCCCAAAACTTTTTGGAGTTAGAGCTACAGGATGCAAATTTCTGATTGAAAAAGCTATCCTTTGCTTTCCTGACTAACTGCGTGTATTGGTTCCTGACTTCCCTGAACAGGTGCATATCGCGGGGACTATTCGATGCTAATGCAGTCCGTCACAGTATGTTTTTGTACTGGTCAAGGGCAGTCAGGTCTGGAGTGAACCAAGGGCTATATCTGTTCTTAGTTCTGCATTTTTTGAAAGGGGCATGTATATCTAAGATGGTGAGGAAATTACTTTTAAAGAACGACCAGGCATCCTCGACTGACGGGATGAGGTCAATATCCTTCCAGGATACCCGGGCCAGGTCGATTAGAAAAGCCTGCTCGCAGAAGTGTTTTAGGGAGCGTTTGACAGTGATGAGGGGTGGTCGTTTGACCGCGGACCCATAGCGGATACAGGCAATGAGGCAGTGATCACTAAGATCCTGATTAAAAACAGCGGAGGTGTATTTGGAGGGCAAGATGGTCAGCATAATGTCTATGAGCGTGCCCATGTTTACGGATTTAGGGTTGTACCTGGTGGGTTCCTTGATGATTTGTGTGAGATTGAGGGCATCTAGCTTAGATTGTAGGACTGCCGGGGTGTTAAGCATATCCCAGTTTAGGTCACCTAACAGAACGAACTCTGAAGCTAGATGGGGGGGCGATCAATTCACATGTGTCCAGGGCACAGCTGGGAGCGGAGAGGGGTCGATAGCAGGCGGCAACAGTGAGAGACTTATTTCTGGAGAGATTAATTTAAAAAATTAGAAGTTTGAACCGTTTGGGTATATACCTGGAAAGTATGACAGAACTTTGCAAGCTATCTCTGCAGTAGATTGCAACTCCTCCCCCTTTGGCAGTTCTATCTTGACGGAAAATTATGTAGTTGGGTATGTAAATCTCAGAATCTTTGGTGGCCTTCCTAAGCCAGGATTCAGACACGGCAAGGACATCAGGGTTGGTGGAGTGTGCTAAAGCAGTGAGTAAAACAAACTTAGGGATGAGGCTTCTAATGTTAACATGCATGAAACCAAGGCTTTTTCGATCACAGAAGTCAACAAATGAGGGTACCTGGGGACACGCAGGTCCTGGGTTTACCTCCACATCACCCGAGGAACAGAGGAGGAGTAGGATGAGGGTAAGGCTAAAGGCTATCAAAACTGGTCGCCTAGAGCGTTGGGGGCAAAGAATAAAAGGAGCAGATTTCTGGGCGAGGTAGGATAGATTCAGGGCATAATGTGCAGACAGGGGTATGGTGGGGTGCGGAGGTAAGCCCAGGCACTGAGTGATGATAAGAGAGATTGTATCTCTAGACATGCTGGTTATAATGGGTGAGGTCACCGCATGTGTGGGAGGTGGGACAAAGGAGGTATCAGAGGTATGATGTTTATGTTTTGTTCTCAACACTTTGGGGTTTATGTTTCGCTTTCAACACTTTGGGGTTTATGTTTCACCTTCAACACTTTGGGGTTTATGTTTTGTTCTCAACACTTTGGGGTTTATGTTTCACCTTCAACACTTTGGGGTTTATGTTTTGTTCTCAACACTTTGGGGTTTATGTTTCACCTTCAACACTTTGGGGTTTATGTTTTGCTTTCAAAACTTTGGGGTTTATGTTTTGTTCTCAACACTTTGGGGTTTATGTTTTGTTCTCAAAACTTTGGGGTTTATGTTTTGCTTTCAACACTTTGGGGTTTACGTTTTGCTTTCAAAATAATTATTTTTGTTTGCAATACTAAGAATTTTTGTTCTCGACTTCAGAAGTTTTGCTTGATATGAATGTTACAAAGTAAATGACTCACCATATAGTACAATCTATTACTCTATTACAGGGCTTTAAACAGTCCATCCCTCAATGAAACATTAACAAAGGGATTTTCCCCGCCACAGTTTCAGTAAAAATATGAGTGATGTGGCTGGAGAAATGCAAACACGCTCAAGGACTGA
>NW_021822619.1:547374-559874 GCF_901001165.1 Salmo trutta
GTGGTCTGGCAGGCGGGCTCAGGGCCAGGGGCAGGCAGAGTGGTCTGGCAGGCGGGCTCAGGGCCAGGGGCAGGCAGAGTGGTCTGGCAGGCGGGCTCAGGGGCAGGCAGGCTCAGGGGCAGGCTCAGGGGCAGGCAGGGGCAGGCAGGGGCAGGGGCAGGCAGAGTGGTCTGGCAGGCTCAGGGCCAGGAGCAGGCAGAGTGGTCTGGCAGGCGGGCTCAGGGCCAGGGGCAGGCAGAGTGGTCTGGCAGGCGGGCTCAGAGTAAAGACAGGCAAGGGTCAAAACCAGGAGGGCGAGAAAAGAGAGACTGGGGGAAACAGGAGCTGAGACAAAACGCTGGTTGACTTGACAAACAAGATGAACTGGCAACAGACAAACAGAGAACACAGTTATAAATACACAGGGGATAATGGGGAAGATGGGCGACACCTGGAGGGGGGTGGAGACAAGCACAAGGACAGGTGAAACAGATCAGGACGTGACAGAAGATCCCACAATATGCATTACTGTTGATTCATTACTGTCGATTCATTACTGTTGATTCATTACTGTTGATTCATTACTGTTGATTCATTACTGTTGATTCATTACTGTTGATTCATTACTGTTGATTCATTACCGTTGATTCATTACCGTTGATTCATTACCGTTGATTCATTACTGTTTATTCATTACTGTTGATGCATTACTGTTTATTCATTACTGTTGATCCATTACCGTTGATTCATTACCGTTGATTCATTACTGTTGATTCATTACTGTTTATTCATTACTGTTGATGCATTACTGTTTATTCATTACTGTTGATGCATTACTGTTGATTCATTACTGTTGATTCATTACTGTTGATGCATTACTGTTGATGCATTACTGTTGATGCATTACTGTTGATTCATTACTGTTTATTCATTACTGTTGATTCATTACTGTTGATTCATTACTGTTGATTCATTACTGTTGATTCATTTCTGTTGATTCATTACTGTTGATGCATTACTGATGATTCATTAATGTTGATTCATTACTGTTGATTCATTACTGTTGATGCATTACTGTTGATTCATTACTGTTGATGCATTAATGTTGATTCATTACTGTTGATTCAATACTGTTGATTCATCATCAGTTCAATTTCAGTGTAAGGGCTTTATTGTCATGGGACACATATGTTAACGTTGCCAAAGCAAGTGAAATAGATAATAAACACTTTAGTGAAATAAACAATAAAAAATGAACAATAAACATTACACTTCCAGAAGTTCCAAAACAATAAAGACATTTCAAATGTCATATTATGTCTATATACAGTGTTGTAATGATGTGCAAATGGTTAAAGTACAAAAGGGAAAATAAATAAACATAAATATGGGTTGTAGTTACAATGGTGTTTGTTCTTCACTGGTTGCCTGTTTCTTGTGGCAACAGGTCACACATCTTGCTGCTGTGATGGAACACTGTTGTCATGTCCTGACCAGTAAAGGGGTCATTTTGTCATTGTAGTTTGGTCAGGGCGTGGCAGGGGGTGTTTGTTTTGTGTGTTTTGGTGTTTTTGGTTTATGTTCTATATTTTCTATTTCTATGTGTATATCTAGTTTTCTATTTCTATGTTGGCGTTTTGGCAATGACCTCCAATTAGAAGCAGCTGGTTGTCGTTGTCTCTAATTGGAGATCATACTTAAGTAGGGTTTTTTTTTCTTCCCACCTGGGTTTGTGGGAGATTAATAGTGAGCTGTGTATGTTTCACCTCTGCGTCACGGTTTGTTGTTTTTGTCTTTCAGTTTATTTATGTATTGCATAGTTTCACAGTGTAAATAAAAATGTGGAACGACACACACGCTGCACCTGGGTCCTCTTCTCCTTTCGACAGCCATATTTAGTGGGGCTTGTTTTCACTTGTGTTTTGTGGGTGGTTATTTTCTGTATAGCCTGTGTGCCTTCATCGTTTTGTTTATTTTGTTTAAGTGTTCACGTTACTTTAATAAATTAAGAAGATGAGCACTTTACCCGCTGCGCCTTGGTCCAATCCTTACGACGCCCATGACAACTGTGGTATTTCACCCAGTAGATATGGGAGTTCTCCAGTCACCCAGTAGATATGAGAGTTCTCCAGTCACCCTGTAGTTATGGGAGTTCTCCAGTCACCCAGTAGATATGGGAGTTCTCCAGTCACCCAGTAGATATGGGAGTTCTCCAGTCACCCAGTAGATATGGGAGTTCTCCAGTCACCCGGTAGGTATGGGAGTTCTCCAGTCACCCGGTAGATATGAGAGTTCTCCAGTCACCCAGTAGATATGGGAGTTCTCCAGTCACCCAGTAGATATGGGAGTTCTCCAGTCACCCGGTAGATATGGGAGTTCTCCAGTCACCCGGTAGTTATGGGAGTTCTCCAGTCACCCGGTAGATATGGGAGTTCTCCAGTCACCCTGTAGTTATGGGAGTTCTCCAGTCACCCAGTAGATATGGGAGTTCTCCAGTCACCCGGTAGATATGGGAGTTCTCCAGTCACCCGGTAGATATGGGAGTTCTCCAGTCACCCGGTAGATATGGGAGTTCTCCAGTCACCCGGTAGATATGGGAGTTCTCCAGTCACCCGGTAGATATGGGAGTTCTCCAGTCACCCGGTAGATATGGGAGTTCTCCAGTCACCCGGTAGATATGGGAGTTCTCCAGTCACCCAGTAGTTATGGGAGTTCTCCAGTCACCCAGTAGTTATGGGAGTTCTCCAGTCACCCGGTAGATATGGGAGTTCTCCAGTCACCCGGCAGATATGGGAGTTCTCCAGTCACCCAGTAGTTATGGGAGTTCTCCAGTCACCCAGTAGTTATGGGAGTTCTCCAGTCACCCAGTAGTTATGGGAGTTCTCCAGTCACCCAGTAGATATGGAGTTCTCCAGTCCCCAGTAGTTATGGAGTTCTCCAGTCACCCAGTAGTTATGGGAGTTCTCCAGTCACCCAGTAGTTATGGGAGTTCTCCAGTCACCCAGTAGTTATGGGAGTTCTCCAGTCACCCTGTAGTTATGGGAGTTCTCCAGTCACCCAGTAGTTATGGGAGTTCTCCAGTCACCCAGTAGTTATGGGAGTTCTCCAGTCACCCTGTAGTTATGGGAGTTCTCCAGTCACCCGGTAGATATGGGAGTTCTCCAGGGTGATACTCTCATCTCTCTACATGTGGACAACACTCTCAGTACAGTTATATACTACTGTAATCATAGATCACTGATTTACACATCCATAACTGATCATTATATTGTTAGAAAGAAAACACAGCTTTTCTGTTGTCGTCATGAATCTGCACATCCACAGTGGATTATGGAGACACATGCAGCTACAGGAAGAGAAGGGACTTAGACTGTGTGTGTGTGTGTGTGTGTGTGTGTCAGAGTTCATTGAAACCATGCTTCTCTCAGAGGTCTGTCACCAATGTGTTCTGACTCGCTCCACCTGTTGTGTCCATGAGTGATCAGAGAGCAGAGAGGAGAGCTGACATAAACACACACACACACACACACACACACACACACACACACACACACACACACACACACACACACACACACACACACACACACACACACACAGTAAAATCCTCTGTAGGACCCCACCCAATATATCATTGAGAAAATGTGTGTGTGGATCCTGTCCCATTACTCTCCTCCAGTCCCCCCCCTCATTGAGAAACGCCTCAGCACTAAGCAGGAAGGAATGACAAGTCTATTACATTCAGATGACATTTTCCTTTCCCAGGCTGACCAGGATTAAACCATTTCACTGTAGGATTGTGTCCTTCTGACCAGGATAAAACCCTTTCACTGTATGATTGTGTCCTTCTGACCAGGATTAAACCATTTCACTGTAGCATTGTGTCCTTATGACCAGGATAAAACCATTTCACTGTAGGATTGTGTCCTTCTGACCAGGATAAAACCCTTTCACTGTAGGATTGTGTCCTTCTGACCAGGATAAAACCATTTCACTGTAGGATTGTGTCCTTCTGACCAGGATAAAACCCTTTCACTGTAGGATTGTGTCCTTCTGACCAGGATTAAACCCTTTCACTGTAGGATTGTGTCCTTCTGACCAGGATTAAACCATTTCACTGTAGCATTGTGTCCTTATGACCAGGATAAAACCATTTCACTGTAGGATTGTGTCTTTCTGACCAGGATGAAACCATTTCACTGTAGGATTGTGTCCTTCTGACCAGGATAAAACTATTTCACTGTAGGATTGTGTCCTTCTGACCAGGATTAAACCATTTCACTGTAGGATTGTGTCCTTCTGACCAGGATTAAACCCTTTCACTGTAGGATTGTGTCCTTCTGACCAGGATAAAACCATTTCACTGTAGAATTGTGTCTTTCTGACCAGGATTAAACCATTTCACTGTAGGATTGTGTCCTTCTGACCAGGATTAAACAATTTCACTGTAGGATTGTGTCCTTCTGACCAGGATAAAACCCTTTCACTGTAGGATTGTGTCCTTCTGACCAGGATTAAACCATTTCACTGTAGGATTGTGTCCTTCTGACCAGGATTAAACCATTTCACTGTAGGATTGTGTCCTTCTGACCAGGATAAAACCATTTCACTGTAGGATTGTGTCCTTCTGACCAGGATAAAACCATTTCACTGTAGGATTGTGTCCTTCTGACCAGGATAAAACCATTTCACTGTAAGATTGTATCCTTCTGACCAGGATAAAACCATTTCACTGTAGGATTGTGTCCTTCTGACCAGGATTAAACCATTTCACTGTGTCCGTCAGCCACTTTCCTCTCTGTTTATTGTTCACTTTCTGCTATTGGAGCACGTTGAACATCAGCCTCCATTCTCCTGAAAACGCAGCCTTCTCATTCCCTGGGCCCTTCATCAAACCCCTCACACAACAGACATAACCACTCAAGGAAGAACCCTATGCAGCCCATTGTTTATAAAGTATGTCTGATCAGCAGCGAGGCTGGAGAAAATAATGACTTCTGACTTCTGGAATGAGGTGAACCTCGTGAGTCATGGGTCTTAGACTCTGACTCATGTCATGTTAGGTTGAACTTTGCAATACTTCCTTCTGAAGTGTGCACTTGTTCACTCCTCCCCACAAAATGTCCTTTTACCATCAATGAAAGTGAAGCGAACAAGTGCACACTTAAGGAGAGAGGAGGTGTCATTTAAACCCTAGGTAAAGGTCATTATAGAACAGAGACAGCTAGCGAGGGCCCTGGAGAATACATCCCTAAGTAAAGGTCTTTACAGAACAGAGACAGCTAGCTAGGGCCCTGGAGAACACATCCCTAGGTAAAGGTCATTATAGAACAGAGACAGCTAGCGAGGGCCCTGGAGAACACATCCCTAGGTAAAGGTCATTATAGAACAGAGACAGCTAGCGAGGGCCCTGGAGAACGCATCGAACAGATATTAACACCGACTGACTGCCACTGGGGAGATGCATTGTCTTGAGAACAGCGAGCGGAGTGTTCAGAGGAAGGAGGAAGAGGAAACGAAGGGTGGAAATGACAAACAATGGTATCACACACACCTGTCTGTCTCTACATGTCTCTATTGTCTTGTTGCTGTTATACTGATAACACCAGGCCAGAGAGACTCCCTGTCTGTTATACTGATGACACCAGGCCAGAGAGACTCCCTGTCTGTTATACTGATAACACCAGGCCAGAGAGATTCCCTGTCTGTTATACTGATAACACCAGGCCAGAGAGACTCTCTGTCTGTTATACTGATAACACCAGGCCAGAGAGACTCCCTGTATGTTATACTGATAACACCAGGCCAGAGGGCCAGAGAGACTCCCTGTCTGTTATAATGATAACACCAGGCCAGAGAGACTCCCTGTCTGTTATACTGATAACACCAGGCCAGAGAGACTCCCTGTCTGTTATACTGATAACACCAGGCCAGATGGACTCCCTGTCTGTTATACTGATAACACCAGGCCAGAGAGACTCCCTGTCTGTTATACTGATAACACCAGGCCAGAGGGCCAGAGAGACTCCCTGTCTGTTATACTGATAACACCAGGCCAGAGAGACTCCCTGTCTGTTATACTGATAACACCAAGCCAGAGGGACTCCCTGTCTGTTATACTGATAACATCAGGCCAGAGAGACTCCCTGTCTGTTATACTGATAACACCAGGCCAGAGAGACTCCCTGTCTGTTATACTGGTGAAACCAGGCCAGATAGACTCCCTGTCTATTATACTGATAACACCAGGCCAGAGAGACTCCCTGTCTGTTATACTGGTGACACCAGGCCAGAGAGACTCCCTGTCTGTTATACTGATAACACCAGGCCAGAGAGACTCCCTGTCTGTTATACTGATAACACCAGGCCAGAGAGACTCCCTGTCTGTTATACTGATAACACCAGGCCAGAGGGCCAGAGAGAATCCATGTCTGTTATACTGATAACACCAGGCCAGAGAGACTCCCTGTCTGTTATACTGATAACACCAGGCCAGATGGACTCCCTGTCTGTTATACTGGTAACACCAGGCCAGAGAGACTCCCTGTCTGTTATACTGATAACACCAGGCCAGAGAGACTCCCTGTCTGTTATACTGATAACACCAGGCCAGAGAGACTCCCTGTCTGTTATGCTGATAACACCAGGCCAGAGAGACTCCCTGTCTGTTATGCTGATAACACCAGGCCAGATAGACTCCCTGTCTGTTATACTGATAACACCAGGCCAGAGAGACTCCCTGTCTGTTATACTGATAACACCAGGCCAGAGAGACTCCCTGTCTGTTATACTGATAACACCAGGCCAGAGAGACTCCCTGTCTGTTATACTGATAACACCAGGCCAGAGAGACTCCCTGTCTGTTATACTGATAACACCAGGCCAGAGAGACTCCCTGTCTGTTATACTGATAACACCAGGCCAGAGAGACTCCCTGTCTGTTATACTGATAACACCAGGCCAGAGAGACTCCTCATAATGTACATTTGTTATTGTTTATTTCACTTTTGTTAATTATGTATGTCACTCGCTTTGACAATGCTAACATATGTTTCCCATGCCAATAAAGCCCTTAAATTGAGATAGAGAGAGAGACCATGTTATATAGGTATGTTACTGGTGTGTTATAGACCATGTTATATAGGTACAGTATGTTACTGGTGTGTTATAGACCATGTTATATAGGTATGTTACTGGTGTGTTATAGACCATGTTATATAGGTACAGTATGTTACTGGTGTGTTATAGACCATGTTATATAGGTATGTTACTGGTGTGTTATAGACCATGTTATATAGGTATGTCACTGGTGTGTTATAGACCATGTTATATAGGTATGTTACTGGTGTGTTATAGACCATGTTATATAGGTATGTTACTGGTGTGTTATAGACCATGTTATATAGGTATGTTACTGCTGTGTTATAGACCATGTTATATAGGTACAGTATGTTACTGGTGTGTTATAGACCATGTTATATAGGTATGTTACTGGTGTGTTATAGACCATGTTATATAGGTACAGTATGTTACTGGCGTGTTATAGACCATGTTATATAGGTATATTACTGGTGTGTTATAGACCAATATGATATAGGTATGTTACTGGTGTGTTATAGACCATGTTATATAGGTATATTACTGGTGTGTTATAGACCATGTTATATAGGTATGTTACTGGTGTGCTATAGACCATGTTATATAGGTATGTTACTGGTGTGTTATAGACCATGTTATATAGGTACAGTATGTTACTGGTGTGTTATAGACCATGTTATATAGGTATGTTACTGGTGTGTTATAGACCATGTTATATAGGTATGTACTGGTGTGTTATAGACCATGTTATATAGGTATGTTACTGGTGTGTTATAGACCATGTTATATAGGTATGTTACTGGTGTGTTATAGACCATGTTATATAGGTATGTTACTGGTGTGTTATAGACCATGTTATATAGGTATGTTACTGGTGTGTTATAGACCATGTTATATAGGTATGTTACTGGTGTGTTATAGACCATGTTATATAGGTATGTTACTGCTGTGTTATAGACCATGTTATATAGGTATGTTACTGGTGTGTTATAGACCATGTTATATAGGTATGTTACTGGTGTGTTATAGACCATGTTATATAGGTACAGTATGTTACTGGTGTGTTATAGACCATGTTATATAGGTATGTTACTGGTGTGTTATAGACCATGTTATATAGGTACAGTATGTTACTGGTGTGTTATAGACCATGTTATATAGGTATGTTATTGGTGTGTTATAGACCATGTTATATAGGTATGTTACTGGTGTGTTATAGACCATGTTATATAGGTATGTTACTGCTGTGTTATAGACCATGTTATATAGGTATGTTACTGGTGTGTTATAGACCATGTTATATAGGTATGTTACTGGTGTGTTATAGACCATGTTATATAGGTATGTTACTGGTGTGTTATAGACCATGTTATATAGGTATGTTACTGGTGTGTTATAGACCATGTTATATAGGTATATTACTGGTGAGTTATAGACCATGTTATATAGATATGTTACTGGTGTGTTATAGACCATGTTATATAGGGATGTTACTGGTGTGTTATAGACCATGTTATATAGGTATGTTACTGGTGTGTTATAGACCATGTTATATAGGTATGTTACTGGTGTGTTATAGACCATACTGTATAGGTATGTTATTGGTGTGTTATAGACCATGTTATATAGATATGTTACTGCTGTGTTATAGACCATGTTATATAGGTATGTTACTGGTGTGCTATAGACCATGTTATATAGGTATGTTACTGGTGTGTTATAGACCATGTTATATAGGTATGTTACTGGTGTGTTATAGACCATGTTATATAGGTACAGTATGTTACTGGTGTGTTATAGACCATGTTATATAGGTATGTTACTGGTGTGTTATAGACCATGTTATATAGGTATGTTACTGGTGTGTTATAGACCATGTTATATAGGTATGTTACTGGTGTGTTATAGACCATGTTATATAGGTATGTTACTGGTGTGTTATAGACCATGTTATATAGGTATGTTACTGGTGTGTTATAGACCATGTTATATAGGTATGTTACTGGTGTGTTATAGACCATGTTATATAGGTATGTTACTGGTGTGTTATAGACCATGTTATATAGGTATGTTACTGCTGTGTTAGTCCACTCTCCCTAAAGTCTTTTTTTTCTTCCTCCTCTGTCAGAGGGAAACATTTGGTCAGGCTGACTCCTCTCTGTACACAGTTCATCTCTGGCGTTCGTGCATCTCTCACGAGGAAGCATCCGCGTCCCAAATGGCACCATATTCCCTACGTACTGCCCTCTGTTGTCCTTTATTGCTCTGGTCAAAAGTAATATACTATGTAGGGAATATGGTGTGTATTTGGGACTCAGGCCCGTGTTTTTCCAAACAGCAAATACTTTGTGGAAGAGGCCGGAAAACCGGTCAAAATGCTGCTGACAGGAAGGTAGGAAGACGAGGCCTTCAGCTTCTGACGGTGAGGAGAAAACAGGAACACACACACTTACACACAAGGCTATTGCTACAGCAGTTGTTGTCTATGCATGTACAACGGCTGACAGAAAGCCTTGCAAATCCACAACATGGATCTAACAGATCAGAGGCTGGTATTTAGTAATCATCACCTAACATCCCTTCAGTAGATCCTCTGGAAGCCAGAGATCCACTTTGATCAGACGGGGTGGTCTGAACTCTGCAGGAGGCCTGTGCTGAACAGCGGAACCAAAGAGCTGTAGTCCTGGGAGAAGTAGGAAGATGTAGCTCAGCACACACAGATTCCTGGCAGGAGGAGCAGGGTTCTAAACATCCTTCATTAGTGGATGAAAGGCAGAGGGAAAGCATCCGTGGGTCCTATTTAAAAAAGACACAAATATCTTGGATTACAGGTTCTGTCAGGGCTAGTGGAAGGGAGAGGTTAAGGAGATGGTAGGGAGATGGTAGGAGATGGTAGGGAGATGGTAGGGAGATGGTAGGGGGATGGTAGGGGGATGGTAGGGAGATGGTAGGGAGATTGCTGCTGTAGTTCTGAAGTGGTTTAGTTGTATACCAGGGAGGTTCCTAACCAGAGCCTTGTCCAGTGGTTTAGTTGTATACCAGGGAGGTTCCTAACCAGAGCCTTGTCCAGTGGTTTAGTTGTATACCAGGGAGGTTCCTAACCAGAGCCTTGTCCAGTGGTTTAGTTGTATACCAGGGAGGTTCCTAACCAGAGCCTTGTCCAGTGGTTTAGTTGTATACCAGGGAGGTTCCTAACCAGACCCTTGTCCAGTGGTTTAGTTGTATACCAGGGAGGTTCCTAACCAGACCCTTGTCCAGTGGTTTAGTTGTATACCAGGGAGGTTCCTAACCAGATCCTTGTCCAGTGGTTTAGTTGTATACCAGGGAGGTTCCTAACCAGATCCTTGTCCAGTGGTTTAGTTGTATACCAGGGAGGTTCCTAACCAGATCCTTGTCCAGTGGTTTAGTTGTATACCAGGGAGGTTCCTAACCAGATCCTTGTCCAGTGGTTTAGTTGTATACCAGGGAGGTTCCTAACCAGATCCTTGTCCAGTGGTCCCCAGCAGTATTGGAACAGTGACATATCGTTACTGTTTTGGCTCTGTAATCCAGCACTTTAGAATTAAAAGGTTTCAGTGACTATGAGGTTTAAAAAGTGCAGACTGGCAGCTTTAATTTTAGGCTTTTTTCATCCGTTTAGAAATTACAGCACTTTTTAGGGAACCAAAAGTATTTGGACAAATTCACTTATTTACATTTGACTTATTTAGCAGTCACTCTTACCCAGAGTGACTTACAGTAGTGCAGTATTTAACAGTCACTCTTACCCAGAGTGACTTACAGTAGTGCAGTATTTAACAGTCACTCTTACCCAGAGTGACTTACAGTAGTGTGGTATTTAACAGTCACTCTTATCCAGAGTGACTTACAGTAGTGCGGTATTTAAGTCACTCTTACCCAGAGTGACTTACAGTAGTGCAGTATTTAACAGTCACTCTTACCCAGAGTGACTTACAGTAGTGCGGTATTTAACAGACACTCTTATCCAGAGTGACTAACAGTAGTGCGGTATTTAACAGTCACTCTTACCCAGAGTGACTTACAGTAGTGTGGTATTTAACAGTCACTCTTACCCAGAGTGACTTACAGTAGTGTGGTATTTAACAGTCACTCTTACCCAGAGTGACTTACAGTAGTGCGGTATTTAACAGTCACTCTTACCCAGAGTGACTAACAGAAGGAACTACGGCTATGTGCTTTGCTCAAGGGCGCATCGACAGATCTCTCAGCTAATTGGCTTGGGGATGTCGAACCTGTAATTGTCGGGTTACTGGGCCCGACCACTTCACCCCGAGGCTGCCTGCCTTGTTCGTGTTGTAAAATAGTCAAAAGGTATTTGGTTCCTTTTTTTCACAGCGTACATCCACTACATCAAGCTTGTGACTCTACAAACTTGTTGGATGCATTTATAGCTTGTTTTGGTTGAGTTTCAGAATATTCTGTGCCAAAAATAATAACATTTACATGGAATGCAGAGGGAGAGAGTGTGTGTGTGTGTGGTGGTGGTGGGGGGGGGCAGTGTGTGTGTGTGTGTGTGTGTGTAAGTCAAGCATTTGTTCCTGCAGTAGTATTTAGGAAACCCCCTCAGGAATGGAATGTGCAAGCCAATGCAATACATACTCTAACACACACACACACACACACACACACACACACACACACACACACACACACACACACACACACACACCGTCTTCTATCGTCTCTAAAGTCTCTAGCACACCCTCTCTATAGTCTCTATCACACCCTCTCTATAGTCTCTATCAGTCTCTAGCACACCCTCTCTATAGTCTCTAGCACACCCTCTCTATAGTCTCTATCAGTCTCTATCACACCCTCTCTATAGTCTCTATCAGTCTCTAGCACACTCTCTCTATAGTCTCTATCACACCCTCTCTATAGTCTCTATCAGTCTCTAGCACACCCTCTCTATAGTCTCTAGCACACCCTCTCTATAGTCTCTAACACACCCTCTCTATAGTCTCTACCAGTCTCTATCACACCCTCTCTATAGTCTCTAACACACCCTCTCTTTAGTCTCTATCAGTCTCTATCACACCCTCTCTATAGTCTCTAACACACCCTCTCTATAGTCTCTACCAGTCTCTAACACACCCTCTCTATAGTCTCTATCAGTCTCTATCACACCCTCTCTATAGTCTCTATCAGTCTCTAACACACCCTCTCTATAGTCTCTAACACACCCTCTCTATAGTCTCTACCAGTCTCTATCACACCCTCTCTATAGTCTCTAACACACCCTCTCTATAGTCTCTATCAGTCTCTAACACACCCTCTCTATAGTCTCTATCAGTCTCTATCACACCCTCTCTATAGTCTCTAACACACCCTCTCTATAGTCTCTACCAGTCTCTAACACACCCTCTCTATAGTCTCTATCAGTCTCTATCACACCCTCTCTA
>NW_021822619.1:562374-588183 GCF_901001165.1 Salmo trutta
TCTCTCTCTCTCTTTCTTATCTCTCTCTCTCTCTTTCTTATCTCTCTCTCTCTCTCTCTCTCTTATCTCTCTCTCTCTGTCCTTATTGTCATGAATCCCACCACAAAGAATTGCCATTTTGACAATCTCCCTCTATTTCCTCCATCACTTCCTCTCCAACACTTATCTTCATTTTCCTGGCATGGCTGCGGGAAGGTCAGCCATCATGTAGCTGCTACTGCAATGAGAAACGTAGAGGAGGACTGTGCTTTCTGGGTAGAGAGGGACACAATCAGAAAAAAAAAGACAAAAGACTGTTGGTGCCGAACTACACTGCATTCGGAAAGTATTCTGAACCTCCCCCCCGAAATATCACATTTACGTAACTATTCAGACCCTTTACTCAGTACTTTGTTGAAGCACCTTTGGCAGCGATTACAGCCTCAAGTCTTCTTGGGTATGATGCTACAAGCTTGGCACACTTGTATTTGGGGAGTTTCTCTCATTCTTCTCTGCAGATCCTCTCAAGCTCTGTCAGGTTGGATGGGGAGCGTCGCTGCGCAGCTATTTTCAGGTCTCTCCAGAGATGTTCGATCGGGTTCAAGTCCGGGCTCTGGTTGGGCCACTCAAGGACATTCAGAGACTTGTCCTGAAGCCACTCCTGCGTTGTCTTGGCTGTGTGCTTAGGGTCGTTGTCCTGTTGGAAGGTGAACCTTCGCCCCAGTCTGAGGTCCTGAGCTCTCTGGAGCAGGTTTTCATCAAGGATCTCTCTGTACATTGCTCTGTTCATCTTTCCCTTGATCCTGACTAGTCTCCCAGTCCCTGCTGCTGAAAAACATTCCCACAGCATGATGCTGCCACCACCATGCTTCACCGTAGGGATGGTGCCAGGTTTTCCTCCAGACGTGACGCTTGGCATTCAGGCCAAAGAGATCAATCTTGGTTTCATCAGACCAGAGAATCTTGTTTCTCATGGTCTGAGAGTCCTTTAGGTGCCTTTTGGCAAATTCCAAGCGGGCTGTCATATGCCTTTTACTGAGGAGTGGCTTCTGTCTGGCCACTCTACCATAAAGGCCTGATTGGTGGAGTGCTGCTGAGATGGTTGTCCTTCTGGAAGGGTCTCCCATCTCCACAGAGGAACTCTGGAGCTCTGTCAGAGTGACCATCAGGTTCTTGGTCACCTCCCTGACCAAGGCTCTTCTCCCCCGATTGCTCAGTTTGGCCGGGTGGCCAGTCAGCTCTAGGAAGAGTCTTGGTGGTAACAGACTTCTTCCATTTAAGAACGCTGGAGGCCAATGTGTTCTTGGGGACCTTCAATGTGGCAGAAATGTTTTGGTACCCTTCCCCAGATCTGTGCTTCGATACAATCCTGTTTCGGAGCTCTACGGACAATTCCTTCTACCTCATGGCTTGGTTTTTTCTCTGACATGCACTGTCAACTGTGGGACCTTATATAGACAGGTTTGTGCCTTTCCAAATCATGTCCAATCAATTGAATTTACCACAGGTGGACTCCAATCATGTTGTAGAAACATCTCAAGGATGATCAATGGAAACAGGATGGACCTGAGCTCAATTTCAAGTCTCATAGCAAAGAGTCTGAATAATTATGTAAATAAGGTTTTTCTGTTTTCGCTTTGTCATTATGGGGTATTGTGATGTCATTAAGGGGTATTGTGATGTCATTATGGAGTATTGTGATGTCATTATGGAGTATTGTGATGCCATTATAGGGTATTGTGATGTCATTATGGAGTATTGTGATGTCATTATGGGGTATTGTGATGTCATTATGGGGTATTGTGATGTCATTATGGGGTATTTTGCCTAGATTAATGAGGAAAAATTATAATTGTACACATTTTAGAATAAGGCTGTAACGTAACAATATGTGGAAAAAGTCAAGGGGTCTGAAAACGTTCCGAATGCATTTAAAACAGAAAGAAAGATGCATCGTAACAGGAATGGAACGAGTGAAGGAAAGAGAGAGAGTGGAGGAAACATTGAATGTCACGGCCAGATGATGAACACTTGGAGGATGAGTCAGGCGCAGGAGACTGAGGTCCGTTTGAACAAACGTAATTTAATACTGCCAAGGGGCATTATCCACATACAAGGCAGGGTGCACAGAAGTCTAATGACGAGAGGGAAGCTCCACTCTAAAAGACAGACGGGGCGCAGCCCGGCAACCCTAATGCCTAAAACGATACGTAGCAAAAGCAACTACGTTAAATAATTACAACCCCTACCACACGTAACGTAGAACAATCCCGCACGAATCCTAACTAAACACAGACAACATAAATACCCCCCCCCCCCACTAATGACAAACACAAAACAGGTGCAACCAAAAAACAGACATCACTAACAGACACTGAAACACAGATCGGTGGCAGCTAGTAGGCCGGCGACGACGAACGCCGAGCGCCGCCCGACCGAGGAGAGGCGCCACCTTCTGTGGACGTTGTGACATTGAAAGGCAAACGAGGTGATTATGTGGGATCGGTTCTTATCTAATGACCTCTATATAATAGCTGACACTAATTGATGGCTAATTAATTAGAATGTTTGTTGAATGTTTGTTGAACAACATGCTGTTCTGATCAAGCCATTGTCACTCAGTGTTGCAGGATGTCTGTCTTCAGCTGCTAAATATCTCTCTCTCTCTCTCTTCAATTTAAGGGCTTTATTGTCATGGGAAACATATTTTGTCAAAGTGAGTGAAATAGATAATAAACAAAAGTTAAATAAACATTAAAAAAAACATACGGTAAACATTATACTCATAAAAGCTCAAATTCTTTGTGTCTGTGTAATCTGAGGGAAATATGTGTCTCTAATATGGTCCTACACTTAGCAGGAGGTTAGGAAGTGCAGCTCAGTTTCCACCTCATTTTGTCTGCAGTGAGCACATAGCCTGTCTTCTCTTGAGAGTCAGGTCTCTCTGTCCCTCTCCCTCTCTGTCCCTCCCCCTCTCTCCCCCCTCTCTCTGTCCCTCCCCCTCTCTCCCCCCTCTCTCTGTCCCTCCCCCTCTCTCCCCTCTCTCTGTCCCTCCCCCTCTCTCCCCCTCTCTCTGTCCCTCCCCCTCTCTCCCCCCTCTCTCTGTCCCTCCCCCTCGCCATATTCCTTTCTGCCTCCCTCTATTTTAAAAAAACAACATTTTTGTCATTTAGCACAGGGGTTTCCCAAATAGTGAGGGAATATTTATATTTTCATACTGGTCCCTTGTGGGCAGCCATGAGTCAACCAGTACACAGAACACTGGGGAGAAAGCTAAATCCCTGTATGTAACCAGAACAGGAAACACTGGGGAGAAAGCTAAATCCCTGTATGTTACCAGAACACAGAATACTGGGGAGAAAGCTAAATCCCTGTATGTAACCAGTACACAGAACACTGGGGAGAAAGCTAAATCCCTGTATGTAACCAGTACACTGGGGAGAAAGCTAAATCCCTGTATGTAACCAGAACACAGAACACTGGGGAGAAAGCTAAATCCCTGTATGTAACCAGTACACAGAATACTGGGGAGAAAGCTAAATCCCTGTATGTTACCAGAATACTGGGGAGAAAGCTAAATCCCTGTATGTTACCAGAACACTGGGGGAGAAAGCTAAATCCCTGTATGTTACCAGTACACAGAATACTGGGGAGAAAGCTAAATCCCTGCATGTAACCAGTACACAGAACACTGGGGAGAAAGCTAAATCCCTGCATGTAACCAGTACACAGAACACTGGGGAGAAAGCTAAATCCCTGTATGTAACCAGTACACAGAATACTGGGGAGAAAGCTAAATCCCTGTATGTAACCAGTACACTGGGGAGAAAGCTAAATCCCTGTATGTAACCAGAACACAGAACACTGGGGAGAAAGCTAAATCCCTGTATGTAACCAGTACACAGAATACTGGGGAGAAAGCTAAATCCCTGTATGTTACCAGAATACTGGGGAGAAAGCTAAATCCCTGTATGTTACCAGAACACTGGGGAGAAAGCTAAATCCCTGTATGTTACCAGTACACAGAATACTGGGGAGAAAGCTAAATCCCTGCATGTAACCAGTACACAGAACACTGGGGAGAAAGCTAAATCCCTGCATGTAACCAGTACACAGAACACTGGGGAGAAAGCTAAATCCCTGTATGTAACCAGTACACAGAATACTGGGGAGAAAGCTAAATCCCTGTATGTAACCAGTACACTGGGGAGAAAGCTAAATCCCTGTATGTAACCAGAACACAGAACACTGGGGAGAAAGCTAAATCCCTGTATGTTACCAGAATATTTGGGAGAAAGCTAAATCCCTGTATGTTACCAGAATATTGGGGAGAAAGCTAAATCCCTGTATGTTACCAGAATATTGGGGAGAAAGCTAAATCCCTGTATGTTACCAGAACACAGAATACTGGGGAGAAAGCTAAATCCCTGTATGTAACCAGAACACAGAATACTGGGGAGAAAGCTATATCCCTGTATGTAACCAGAATACTGGGGAGAAAGCTAAATCCCTGTATGTAACCAGTACACAGAATACTGGGGAGAAAGCTAAATCCCTGTATGTAACCAGAATACTGGGGAGAAAGCTAAATCCCTGTATGTAACCAGAATACTGGGGAGAAAGCTAAATCCCTGTATGTAACCAGTACACAGAATACTGGGGAGAAAGCTAAATCCCTGTATGTAACCAGAACACTGGGGAGAAAGCTAAATCCCTGTATGTAACCAGTACACTGGGGAGAAAGAGAAATCCCTGTATGTAACCAGAACACTGGGGAGAAAGCTAAATCCCTGTATGTAACCAGTACACTGGGGAGAAAGCTAAATCCCTGTATGTTACCAGAATAACTGGGAGAAAGCTAAATACCTGTATGTAACCAGAATACTGGGGAGAAAGCTAAATCCTGTATGTTACCAAGAATAACTGGGGGAGAAAGCTAAATCCCTGTATGTAACTAGTACACAGAATACTGGGGAGAAAGCTAAATCCCTGTATGTAACCAGAATACTGGGGAGAAAGCTACATCCCTGTATGTTACCAGAACACAGAATACTGGGGAGAAAGCTAAATCCCTGTATGTAACCAGAACACAGAATACTGGGGAGAAAGCTAAATCCCTGTATGTAACCAGAACACAGAATACTGGGGAGAAAGCTAAATCCCTGTATGTAACCAGAACACAGAATACTGGGGAGAAAGCTAAATCCCTGTATGTAACCAGAATACTGGGGAGAAAGCGAAATCCCTGTATGTACACCAGAGATACTGGGGAGAAAGCTAAATCCCGGTATGTAACCAGAACACAGAACACTGGGGAGAAAGCTAAATCCCTGTAGGTAACCAGTACACTGGGGAGAAAGCTAAATCCCTGTATGTTAACCAGAATACTGGGGAGAAAGCCTAAATCCCTGTATGTAACCAGAATACTGGGGAGAAAGCTAAATCCCTGTATGTAACCAGAACACAGAATACTGGGGAGAAAGCTAAATCCCTGTATGTAACCAGAACACTGGGGAGAAAGCTAAATCCCTGTATGTAACCAGAACACTGGGGAGAAAGCTAAATCCCTGTATGTAACCAGAACACTGGGGAGAAAGCTAAATCCCTGTGTGTAACCAGAACACTGGGGAGAAAGCTAAATCCCTGTATGTAACCAGAATACTGGGGAGAAAGCTAAATCCCTGTATGTTACCAGAATACTGGGGAGAAAGCTAAATCCCTGTATGTAACCAGTACACAGAATACTGGGGAGAAAGCTAAATCCCTGTATGTTACCAGAATACTGGGGAGAAAGCTAAATCCCTGTATGTAACCAGTACACAGAATACTGGGGAGAAAGCTAAATCCCTGTATGTAACCAGAACACAGAATACTGGGGAGAAAGCTAAATCCCTGTATGTAACCAGAACCCTGGGGAGAAAGCTAAATCCCTGTATGTAACCATAACACAGAACACTGGGGAGAAAGCTAAATCCCTGTATGTAACCAGTACGCAGAACACTGGGGAGAAAGCTAAATCCCTGTATGTAACCAGAACGCAGAACACTGGGGAGAAAGCTAAATCCCTGTATGTAACCAGAACACAGAATACTGGGGAGAAAGCTAAATCCCTGTATGTTACCAGAACACTGGGGAGAAAGCTAAATCCCTGCATGTAACCAGAACACTGGGGAGAAAGCTAAATCCCTGTATGTAACCAGAACACTGGGGAGAAAGCTAAATCCCTGTATGTAACCAGTACACAGAACACTGGGGATAAAGCTAAATCCCTGTATGTTACCAGAACACTGGGGAGAAAGCTAAATCCCTGTATGTTACCAGAATATTGGGGAGAAAGCAAAATCCCTGTATGTTACCAGAACACAGAATACTGGGGAGAAAGCTAAATCCCTGTATGTAACCAGAACACAGAATACTGGGGAGAAAGCTAAATCCCTGTATGTAACCAGAATACTGGGGAGAAAGCTAAATCCCTGTATGTAACCAGTACACAGAATACTGGGGAGAAAGCTAAATCCCTGTATGTAACCAGAATACTGGGGAGAAAGCTAAATCCCTGTATGTAACCAGAATACTGGGGAGAAAGCTAAATCCCTGTATGTAACCAGTACACAGAATACTGGGGAGAAAGCTAAATCCCTGTATGTAACCAGAACACTGGGGAGAAAGCTAAATCCCTGTATGTAACCAGTACACTGGGGAGAAAGATACATCCCTGTATGTAACCAGAACACTGGGGAGAAAGCTAAATCCCTGTATGTAACCAGTACACTGGGGAGAAAGCTAAATCCCTGTATGTTACCAGAATACTGGGGAGAAAGCTAAATACCTGTATGTAACCAGAATACTGGGGAGAAAGCTAAATCCCTGTATGTAACTAGTACACAGAATACTGGGGAGAAAGCTAAATCCCTGTATGTAACCAGAATACTGGGGAGAAAGCTAAATCCCTGTATGTAACCAGAATACTGGGGAGAAAGCTAAATCCCTGTATGTTACCAGAACACAGAATACTGGGAGAAAGCTAAATCCCTGTATGTAACCAGAACACAGAATACTGGGGAGAAAGCTAAATCCCTGTATGTAACCAGAACACAGAATACTGGGGAGAAAGCTAAATCCCTGTATGTAACCAGAATACTGGGGAGAAAGCTAAATCCCTGTATGTAACCAGAATACTGGGGAGAAAGCTAAATCCCTGTATGTAACCAGAACACAGAACACTGGGGAGAAAGCTAAATCCCTGTATGTAACCAGTACACAGAATACTGGGGAGAAAAGCTAAATCCCTGTATGTAACCAGAACACTGGGGAGAAAGCTAATCCCTGTATGTAACCAGTACACTGGGGAGAAAGATACATCCCTGTATGTAACCAGAACACTGGGGAGAAAGCTAAAAAAAATGTAGTAACAAATTACCTGGGAGAAAGCTAATCCTGTATTACCAGAATCACTGGGGAGAAAGCTAAATACCTGTATGTTACCAGAATACTGGGGAGAGCTAATACCTGTTGTAACGCAGAATACTGGGAAAAGCTAAATCCTGTATGTAACTAGTAGACACGAATACTGGGGAGAAAGCTAAATCCCTGTATGTAACGCAGAAATACTGGGGAGAAAGCTAAATCCCTGTATGTAACCAGAAGACTGGGGAGAAAGCTAAATCCCTGTAGGTTACCAGAACACACAGAATACTGGGAGAAAGCTAAATCCCTGTATGTTAACCCAGAACAACAGAATCTGGGGAAGAAGCTAAATCACCTGTATGTACCAAGAAACACAGAATACTGGGGAGAAAGCTACAATCCCAGTGTATGTAACCAGAATACTGGGAGAAAGCTAAATCCCTGTATGTAACAGAACACAGAACACTGGGGAGAAAGCTAAATCCCTGTATGTAACCAGTACACTGGGGAGAAAGCTAAATCCCTGTATGTAACCAGAATACTGGGGAGAAAGCTAAATCCCTGTATGTAACCAGAATACTGGGGAGAAAGCTAAATCCCTGTATGTAACCAGAACACAGAATACTGGGAGAAAGCTAAATCCCTGTATGTAACCAGAACACTGGGGAGAAGCTAAATCCCTGTATGTAACCAGAACACTGGGGAGAAAGCTAAATCCCTGTATGTAACCAGAACACTGGGGAGAAAGCTAAATCCCTGTATGTAACCAGAACACTGGGGAGAAAGCTAAATCCCTGTATGTAACCAGAATACTGGGGAGAAAGCTAAATCCCTGTATGTTACCAGAATACTGGGGAGAAAGCTAAATCCCTGTCTGTAAACCAGTACACAGAATACTGGGGAGAAAGCTAAAATCCCTGTATGTTACCAGAATACTGGGGAGAAAGCTAAATCCCTGTATGTAACCAGTACACAGAATACTGGGAGAAAGCTAAATCCCTGTATGTAACCAGAACACAGAATACTGGGGAGAAAGCTAAATCCCTGTATGTAACCAGAACACTGGGGAGAAAGCTAAATCCCTGTATGTAACCAGAACCCTGGGGAGAAAGCTAAATCCCTGTATGTAACCAGAACACAGAACACTGGTGAGAAAGCTAAATCCCTGTATGTAACCAGAATACTGGGGAGAAAGCTAAATCCCTGTATGTTACCAGAACACAGAACACTGGGGAGAAAGCTAAATCCCTGTATGTAACCAGAACACTGGGGAGAAAGCTAAATCCCTGTATGTTACCAGAACACTGGGGAGAAAGCTAAATCCCTGTATGTTACCAGAACACTGGGGAGAAAGCTAAATCCCTGTATGTAACCAGAACACTGGGGAGAAAGCTAAATCCCTGTATGTTACCAGAACACTGGGGAGAAAGCTAAATCCCTGCATGTTACCAGAACACTGGGGAGAAAGCTAAATCCCTGTATGTAACCAGTACACTGGGGAGAAAGCTAAATCCCTGTATGTTACCAGAACACTGGGGAGAAAGCTAAATCCCTGTATGTAACCAGAACACTGAATACTGGGGAGAAAGCTAAATCCCTGCATGTTACCAGAACACTGGGGAGAAAGCTAAATCCCTGTATGTAACCAGAACACTGGGGAGAAAGCTAAATCCCTGTATGTTACCAGAATACTGGGGAGAAAGCTGAATCCCTGTATGTAACTAGTACACAGAATACTGGGGAGAAAGTTAAATCCCTGTATGTAACCAGAATACTGGGGAGAAAGCTAAATCCCTGTATGTAACCAGAACACAGAACACTGGGGAGAAAGCTAAATCCCTGTATGTAACCAGTACACAGAACACTGGGGAGAAAGCTAAATCCCTGTATGTAACCAGAACACAGAACACTGGGGAGAAAGCTAAATCCCTGTATGTAACCAGTACGCAGAACACTGGGGAGAAAGCTAAATCCCTGTATGTAACCAGAACGCAGAACACTGGGGAGAAAGCTAAATCCCTGTATGTAACCAGAACACAGAATACTGGGGAGAAAGCTAAATCCCTGTATGTTACCAGAACACTGGGGAGAAAGCTAAATCCCTGCATGTAACCAGAACACTGGGGAGAAAGCTAAATCCCTGTATGTAACCAGAACACTGGGGAGAAAGCTAAATCCCTGTATGTAACCAGTACACAGAACACTGGGGATAAAGCTAAATCCCTGTATGTTACCAGAACACTGGGGAGAAAGCTAAATCCCTGTATGTAACCAGTACACTGGGGAGAAAGCTAAATCCCTGTATGTTACCAGAACACTGGGGAGAAAGCTAAATCCCTGTATGTTACCAGAATACTGGGGAGAAAGCTAAATCCCTGTATGTAACCAGAACACTGGGGAGAAAGCTAAATCCCTGTATGTTACCAGAACACTGGGGAGAAAGCTAAATCCCTGTATGTTACCAGAATACTGGGGAGAAAGCTAAACCCCTGTATGTAACCAGAACACTGGGGAGAAAGCTAAATCCATGCATGTTACCAGAATACTGGGGAGAAAGCTAAATCCCTGCATGTTACCAGAACACAGAATACTGGGGAGAAAGCTAAATCCCTGTATGTAACCAGAACACTGGGGAGAAAGCTAAATCCCTGCATGTTACCAGAACACAGAATACTGGGGAGAAAGCTAAATCCCTGTATGTTACCAGAACACTGGGGAGAAAGCTAAATCCCTGCATGTAACCAGTAGACTGGGGAGAAAGCTAAATCCCTGTATGTAACCAGTACACTGGGGAGAAAGCTAAATCCCTGTATGTAACCAGTGCTGCATGGATGTTATTCTACGAACAGTTCCATTTCTCAGACCAGTTTGCTTTCAGACAAACTATTTTCTCTTCAGCGAATATCTCTGAGATCCTGTACTCTGTTTAATAAACAAATAGAAAACATCAACATATAATATCAGGCGTACACCTTCCGCTGGCAGGCCATAAGCTCTTCCCCAGTGGTGTTTATGTCCTGCCGCAGCCCAATAGCACACACCCGACAAGCATGACGAGGTTCCGTCAGTCACATGACCCTAACGGAGTGGTCATAGGTCAATCCTATAAACACTGAGCCTCATCTCTAACTAGTCAGCCATGACAGCTGAGGTTCACCACACAACCATTGGATGGGGTGTCGGCCAAAGGGGAAGACTGTAGACTGAATGACCAGAGATACATTCAGCCAAACAGCATGCACTGTTGGCCAAGAGAGAGGGAGGGAGGAAGCTTCCATCTCAAGGCCGTCAGACTGTTAAACAGCCATCACTAACATTGAGTGGCTGCTGCCAACATACTGACTCAACTCCACCCACTTTAATAGTGGAAAAATTGATGTATTAAATGTATCACTAGCCACTTTAAACAATGCCACTTTATATAATGTTTACATATCCTACAATACTCATCTCATATGTATATACTGTACTCTATACCATCTACTGCATCTTGTCTATGCCGTTCGGCCAGCGCTCATTCATATATTTATATGTACATATTCTTATTCATTCCTTTACACTTGTGTGTATAAGGTAGTTGTTGTGAAATTGTTAGGTTAAATAACTCGTTAGATATTACTGCACGGTCGGAACTAGAAGCACAAACATTTCGCTACACTCACATTAACACCTGCTAACCACATGTATGTGACAAAACAAAATTGATTTGATTTGAGATAACTCCAGCTCAACACACAACACCTCTAAACTCCCAGATACCTCAGGCTCAACACCTCTAAACTCCCAGATACCTCAGGCTCAAATCAAATACAATCAAATTGTATTTGACACATGCGCCGAATACAACAGGTGTAGTAGACCTTACAGTGAAATGCTGAATACAACAGGTGTAGTAGACCTTACAGTGAAATGCTGAATACAACAGGTGTAGTAGACCTTACAGTGAAATGCTGAATACAACATGTGTAGTAGACCTTACAGTGAAATGCTGAATACAACAGGTGTAGTAGACCTTACAGTGAAATACTGAATACAACAGGTGTAGTAGACCTTACAGAGAAATGCTGAATACAACAGGTGTAGTAGACCTTACAGTGAAATGCTGAATACAACAGGTGTAGTAGACCTTACAGTGAAATGCTGAATACAACAGGTGTAGTAGACCTTACAGTGAAATGCTGAATACAACAGGTGTAGTAGACCTTACAGTGAAATGCTGAATACAACAGGTGTAGTAGACCTTACAGTGAAATGCTGAATACAACAGGTGTAGTAGACCTTACAGTGAAATGCTGAATACAACAGGTGTAGTAGACCTTACAGTGAAATGCTGAATACAACAGGTGTAGTAGACCTTACAGTGAAATGCTGAATACAACAGGTGTAGTAGACCTTACAGTGAAATGCTGAATACAACAGGTGTAGTAGACCTTACAGTGAAATGCTGACTTACAGGCCCTTAACCAACAATGCAGTTCAAGAAATAGAGTTAATAAAATATTTTCTAAATAAAGTTTAAAAAATCCAATCAATCAAAAGGTAACACAGGAAATGTACATAGCAATAACGAGGCTATATACAGGGGGTACCGGTACCGAGTCAATGTGGAGGCTATATACAGGGTGTTACGGTACAGAGTCAATGTGGAGGCTATATACAGGGGGTACCGGTACAGAGTCAATGTGGAGGCTATATACAGGGTGTTACGGTACAGAGTCAATGTGGAGGCTATATACAGGGTGTTACAGTACAGAGTCAATGTGGAGGCTATATACAGGGTGTTACAGTACAGAGTCAATGTGGAGGCTATATACAGGGGGTACCGGTACCGAGTCAATGTGGAGGCTATATACAGGGGGTACCGGTACAGAGTCAATGTGGAGGCTATATACAGGGTATTACGGTACAGAGTCAATGTGGAGGCTATATACAGGGGGTACCGGTACAGAGTCAATGTGGAGGCTATATACAGGGTATATACTAGAGTCTGGAGCAGGAACACAAACCCAGAACCAAACAGGCAGTGGAACAGACCTGGAACAGAGTCTGGAGCAGGAACAAAGATCCAGATCCAAACAGGCAGTGGAACAGACCTGGAACAGAGTCTGGAGCAGGAACAAAGACCCAGAACCAAACAGGCAGTGGAACAGACCTGGAACAGAGTCTGGAGCAGGAACAAAGACCCAGAACCAAACAGGCAGTGGAACAGACCTGGAACAGAGTCTGGAGCAGGAACAAAGACCCAGAACCAAACAGGCAGTGGAACAGACCTGGAACAGAGTCTGGAGCAGGAACAAAGATCCAGAACCAAACAGGCAGTGGAACAGACCTGGAACAGAGCCTGGAGCAGGAACAAAGATCCAGAACCAAACAGGCAGTGGAACAGACCTGGAACAGAGTCTGGAGCAGGAACAAAGATCCAGAACCAAACAGGCAGTGGAACAGACCTGGAACAGAGTCTGGAGCAGGAACAAAGATCCAGAACCAAACAGGCAGTGGAACAGACCTGGAACAGAGTCTGGAGCAGGAACAAAGATCCAGAACCAAACAGGCAGTGGAACAGACCTGGAACAGAGTCTGGAGCAGGAACAAAGATCCAGAACCAAACAGGCAGTGGAACAGACCTGGAACAGAGTCTGGAGCAGGAACAAAGACATGGCTATGGATCAGGTAAAGGCAATGACCTGGCTGACCCATATGTAACGCTTCCTCTCTACCTGGCAGCACCTCTCCTCTCAGCTGGGGAAACCATCAAACACACAGTGAAAAACATCTGCTCATATACTCTGTTTTTGGCAATAGAGAGAGGGAGTGTTAGCGAGAGGGAGAGAGAGAGAGAGAGTTGGAAGAAGAGCGAGCCAGAGGGAAACAGAGAGAGAGAGAGAGAGAGAGAGAGAGAGAGAGAGAGAGAGAGAGAGAGTTAGAAGTAGAGCGAGCCAGAGGGAAACAGAGAGAGAGAGAGAGAGAGAGAGAGAGAGTTGGAAGTAGAAGGTGGCGAGGGAAATAGAGTTGCATAGGTCAGCAGAAGTTGATCTGTTGTTGTCCCGCCCTGTCATTTCCATGTTGATAATCCACTTCCTGTTAATCCGCTTCCTGTGTGTGTGTGTGTGTGTGTGTGTGTGTAAGCGATGTCCAGAATCGTTAGTATTAGCTGACCCTACCAGTGACTTCGTCCCAAATGGCACCCTATTGCCTTTACAGTGCACTGCCTCTGACCAGCGCCCACAGGACACAGGGTGCTACTTGGGACGTGACCCACGGTGCTCTATGATGAACCTTAACAGCTGGGTTGAACCTGCTTCTCTGACATTCCAGATCAGACTGTATGGAGAGACATATCACCTGGTACCACAGTACTGTATGGAGACATATCACCTGATACCACAGTACTGTATGGAGAGACATATCACCTGGTACCACAGTACTGTATGGAGACATATCACCTGATACCACAGTACTGTATGGAGAGACATATCACCTGATACCACAGTACTGTATGGAGACATATCACCTGATACCACAGTACTGTATGGAGAGACATATCACCTGATACCACAGTACTGTATGGAGACATATCACCTGATACCACAGTACTGTATGGAGAGACATATCACCTGATACCACAGTACTGTATGGAGACATATCACCTGATACCACAGTACTGTATGGAGAGACATATCACCTGATACCACAGTACTGTATGGAGACATATCACCTGATACCACAGTACTGTATGGAGAGGACATATCACCTGATACCACAGTACTGTATGGAGACATATCACCTGATACCACAGTACTGTATGGAGAGACATATCACCTGATACCACAGTACTGTATGGAGACACATATCACCTGATACCACAGTACTGTATGGAGACATATCACCTGATACCACAGTACTGTATGGAGACATATCACCTGATACCACAGTACTGTATGGAGACATATCACCTGATACCACAGTACTGTATGGAGAGACATATCACCTGATACCACAGTACTGTATGGAGAGACATATCACCTGATAACCAACAGTACTGTATGGAGAGACATATCACCTGATACCACAGTACTGGTATGGAGAGACATATCCACTGATACCACAGTACTGTATGGAGAGACATATCACCTGATACCACAGTACTGTATGGAGAGACATATCACCTGAGACCACAGTACTGTATGGAGAGACATATCACCTGATACCACAGTACTGTATGGAGAGACATATCACCTGATACCACAGTACTGTATGGAGAGACATATCACCTGATACCACAGTACTGTATGGAGAGACATATCACCTGATACCACAGTACCGTATGGAGAGACATATCACCTGATACCACAGTACCGTATGGAGAGACTATCACCTGATACACAGTACAGTATGGAGAGACATATCACCGATACCACAGTACTGTATGGAGAGACATATCACCTGATACCATAGTACTGTATGGAGAGACATATCACCTGATACCACAGTAACTGTATGGAGAGACATCACCTGATACCACAGTCTGTATGGAAGAGACATATCACCTGTACCAGTACTGTATGGAGAAGACATATCACCTGATACCACAGTACTGTATGGAGAGACATATCACCTGGTACCACAGTACTGTATGGAGAGACTATCACAACTGATACTACAATACTGTATGGAGAGACATATCACCTGATACACAGTACTGTATGGAGAGACATATCACACCTGATACCACAGTACTGTATGGAGAGACATATCACCTGATACCACAGTACTGTATGGAGAGACATATCACCTGATACCACAGTACTGTATGGAGAGACTATCACCTGGTACCACAGTACTGTATGGAGAGACAATCACCTGATACCACAGTACTGTATGGAGAGACCATATCACCTGATACCACAGTACTGTATGGAGAGACATATCACCTGATACCACAGTACTGTATGGTAGAGACTATCACCTGATATCACAGTACTGTATGGAGAGACATATCACCTGATACCACAGTACTATGGAGAGACATATCACCTGATAACCACAGTACTGTATGGAGAGAACATATCACCTGATCCACAGTACTGTATGGAGAGACATATCACCTGATACCACAGTACTGTATGAGAGACATATCACCTGATACCACAGTACTGTATGGAGAGACATATCACCTGATACCACAGTACTGTATGGAGAGACAGATCACCTGATACCACAGTACTGTATGGAGACATATCACCTGATACCACAGTACTGTATGGAGAGACATCACCTGATATCACAGTACCGTATGGAGAGACATATCACCTGATATCACAGTACCGTATGGAGAGACATATCACCTGATATCACAGTACCGTATGGAGAGACATATCACCTGGTACCACAGTACTGTATGGAGAGACATATCACCTGGTACCACAGTACTGTATGGAGAGACATATCACCTGATACCACAGTACTGTATGGAGAGACATATCACCTGGTACCACAGTACTGTATGGAGAGACATATCACCTGGTACCACAGTACTGTATGGAGAGACATATCACCTGCCACCACAGTAAATTTAGGTTTAGAATTAGGGTTCGGGTAAGAGTTATGGGGAAATAGGATTGTGGTTAGGGGTGTGGTTAAGGAAAATAGGATTAGGGTTTGGGGTGGGGTTAAGTCTCCACGAGGATAGAAGAACTAAACGTGTGTGTGTGTGTGTGTGTGTGTGAGAGTGTGTGTGTGTGTCTGTGTGTGTGGGTCAGTTCAGTGACCCCTGTCCACACTACAGGCTTTATCTCACTTCTGTGGTATGTAATGGACACTGCCTCTCTGTTCTCTCTCTGTTTCTCTTCACCACTCCTCCCTCACTCTCCTCCACATCTCCCCTCTGACAATCAGCTCTCTCAGGCCTTTCTCCTCTCCTCTCCTCTCCTCTCCTCTCCTCTCCTCTCCTCTCCTCTCCTCTCCTCTCCTCTCCCTCTCCCTCTCCCTCTTCCTCTCCTCTCCTCTCCTCTCCTGTCCTGTCCTGTCCTGTCCTCTCCTCTCCTGTCCTCTCCTGTCCTCTCCTGTCCTCTCCTCTCCTCTCCCCTCTTCTCCTCTCCTCTCCTGTCCTCTCCTGTCCTCTCCTATCCTGTCCTGTCCTGTCCTGTCCTCTCCTCTCCTCTCCTCTCCTCTCCTCTCCTCTCCCTGTTTTCTGTCAGACTGGGGGGGATTGTTGCCAGGGTGCTTGAAGGTGACTTGTGGTCAAGTGCTTTGTGTGTTAGTCATGCATGGCCAATTGTCATGTCTGTGGGCTGGAGTAATGTGAAGATTTGTGTGTGGGGGAGTGTAGCGTGTGTGTGCTGTGTGTGTGTGGGGGAGTGTAGCGTGTGTGTGCTGTGTGTGTGTGGGGGAGTGTAGCGTGTGTGTGCTGTGTGTGTGTGGGGGAGTGTAGTGTGTGTGTGCTGTGTGTGTGTGCGTCACAGCAGGAAGTCTTGCGTTACGGAAAGTCGTCTAAAGACTTAACTTAAACAGTTTACATAAAGGGTTTAACAAACATTACCATTACAATCTAGACCAGTTATGACTGTCCAGGGACGCAACTTTCCCTGGGGACGAGGGGGCATGTTCCCCCCACATTCTGAAATTGCATTTTTGTCATCGTCCCCCAGTTTTATCATTGGAATGTGATACAAAACGAGGCAACGGGGTGCTTTAGGACCATGCAGACGCCTCTGAGTGGTCAGGCAGGCTGTTTGGAGGGTTTCTCTGACAACAACAACATCAACAACAAAAAATAACAAAATAAAAATGGTGTCCCCTCCACTTCCAAAAACCAAAGTTGCACCCTTTGTGACCGTGTATATACAGCTTGAAAGCCTCAATGTAAACACTGCTGCATGATGGGTAAATCATACTCAGGTCTGAAACAGTAACACAACTGATATAAATAAAGGATGACGTCTACAGTTTACTTACTGTCACGCTCTGACCTAAGAGAGCTGGTTATTCTCTGTTTAGGTAGGTCAGGGTGCGATAGGTGGGTTGGGCAATCTATGTTGGTATTTCTATGTTTTGGCCGGGTATGGTTTCCAATCAGAAGCAGATGTCTATCGATGTCTCTGATTGGAAGCCATACTTAGGCAGCCCTTTTTTTCCCCCTTGGTTTTCATGGGTAGTCGCTTTCTGTTTAGTTTGTATGACCTGACGGAACTGTTGGCTGTCATTTTGTTTATTTTGTCTAGTGTTCGTTTCCATGAAAATATATAACGATGAGCACTGAACACGCTGCGCCTTGGTCTCCTCTATATGACTCCCGTTACCCTTCCTATATAGGTAAAGGTCATTACTGGTATATGATTGCTAGTGTCATGAACGTTATGCACGACTAAACCAAATCATACTGATATCTTTAAAATAAGAGAGAGAATAAAGTCTCTCCTACAATGATATTAGGTTATCCTGGTCTTGCTAGACCCCAGTAGGCCAGGAGGTCAGCTGAGTCAGATGATTGGTTAAAAGCATCAGAGGTTATGTGACTTTTAGGGGGTTGGTCTTCTCTGGTTAGGAGGGCTGTTTGATCACTGCTAAGCTGACGGTGGCCATTGTTCTTACTGTGATTATTATACTGAGACCTGGTGGAGGTGCTGAGTCATGGTTCTTACTGGTGATTATTATACTGAGACCTGGTGGAGGTGCTGAGTCATGGTTCTTATTGTGATTATAATACTGAGACCTGGTGGAGGTGCCGAGTCACGGTTTCTTACTGTGATTATTATACTGAGACCTGGTGGAGGGTGCTGAGTCATGGATCTTACTGTGATTATTATACTGAGACCTGGTGGAGGTGCTGAGTCACGGTTCTTACTGTGATTATTATACTGAGACCTGGTGGAGGTGCTGAGTCACGGTTCTTACTGTGATTATTATATGGCAGGTAGCCTAGTGGTTAGAGCGTTCGGCCAGTAAGCGAAAGGTTGCTGGCTCGATTCCCTGAGCTGACAAGGTAAAAATCTGTCGTTCTGCCCCTGAACAAGGTAGTTAACCCACTGTTCCCCGGGCGCCAAAGACTGAATATCTTACAGTGTCAGACCTGAGTTCAGAGGTCTCATAGTTTAAACTCTTTCTAAACAGGGGTCTATGGTTCAGATAGAAGCACTACCAGGACTAAACCTGTTAGTGTTGGCTAGCAGCTTGCTCACAGTGAGAACAGTAACAATATGGAGTGTGTTCAGCTAAGTCAGTAGATAAAGGACAGAGAGATGGAGAGACGGAGACACGGAGACACGGAGAGACGGAGACACGGAGAGACGGAGACACGGAGACACGGAGAGATGTGAATGATTCAGGGTGTTTGTGATGTTTTCCCTGTAGAGCATGGTGTTTGCGACGCCAGGGTTGTGGGTTCGATTCCCACGGGGGGCCAGCACAGAAAAAGAAAAAAAATGTATGCATTCACTACTGTAAGTCGCTCTGGATAAGAGCGTCTGCTAAAATGTAAATGTAAATGTTTCCTTCTTCTCTTAGTAAAGAGGGTTGTCCACACACAACATTCACCACTGAGACAACCAAACGGCTAACACATCCAATATGTTAGCTGATAACCAACAGGGGGGGCATTACATCCAATATGTTAGCTGATAACCAACAGAGGGGCATTACATCCAATATGTTAGCTGATAACCAACAGGGGGGGCATTACATCCAATATGTTAGCTGATAACCAACAGTACATCTAATATGTTAGCTGATAACCAACAGGGTAGCATTACATCCAATATGTTAGCTGATAACCAACAGGGTAGAATTACATCCAATATGTTAGCTGATAACCAACAGGGTAGAATTACATCCAATATGTTTAGCTGATAACCAACAGTACAATCTAATATGTTGAGCTGATACCACAGTACATCCAATATGTTAGCTGATAACCACAGGGTAGCATTACACCATATGTTAGCTGATAACCAACAGGGTAGCATTACATCCAATATGTTAGCTGATAACCAACAGGGGGGGCATTACATCCAATATGTTAGCTGATAACCAACAGGGTAGCATTACATCCAATATGTTAGCTGATAACCAACAGGGTAGAATTACATCCAATATGTTAGCTGATAACCAACAGGGTAGAATTACATCCAATATGTTAGCTGATAACCAACAGGGGGGGCATTACATCCAATATGTTAGCTGATAACCAACAGGGTAGAATTACATCCAATATGTTAGCTGATAACCAACAGGGGGGGCATTACATCCAATATGTTAGCTGATAACCAACAGGGTAGCATTACATCCAATATGTTAGCTGATAACCAAACACAATTAGGCGTTAGACAGAAATCTCTGGACAGTGTGTTGTGGTACAGTGAATTTCAGCTGGTGCAGGGAGAGTGTGTGCGCGCGCGCGTGCGTTGGCGCAGGGTGTGTGTGTGTGTGTGTGTGTGTGTGTGTGTGTGTGTGAGAGCGAGAGAGAGCGAGAGAGAGAGAGAGAGAGTGTGCGTTGGCGCAGGGAGTGACTGTTTTCCCTTATAACTATATTTCCTTCCACCCTGAAACATCTGTGTTGTGAAACATTGTACAACCATCCACACAGTAACACTGTAGATACCCAGCCCTCCTCACAGTAACACTGTAGATACCCAGCCCTCCTCACAGTAACACTGTAGATACTGTAGATACCCAGCCATCCACACAGTATCACTGTAGATACCCAGCCATCCACACAGTAACACTGTAGATACCCAGCCATCCACACAGTAACACTGTAGATACCCAGCCATCCACACAGTAACACTGTAGATACCCAGCCCTCCTCACAGTAACACTGTAGATACCCAGCCATCCACACAGTAACACTGTAGATACCCAGCCATCCACACAGTAACACTGTAGATACCCAGCCATCCCCACAGTAACACTGTAGATACCCAGCCATCCCCACAGTAACACTGTAGATACTGTAGATACCCAGCCATCCACACAGTAACACTGTAGATACCCAGCCCTCCTCACAGTAACACTGTAGATACCCAGCCATCCACACAGTAACACTGTAGATACCCAGCCATCCACACAGTAACACTGTAGATACCCAGCCATCCACACACTAACACTGTAGATACCCAGCCATCCACACAGTAACACTGTAGATACCCAGCCATCCACACAGTAACACTGTAGATACCCAGCCATCCACACAGTAAACACTGTAGATCCATCCACTACAGTACACTGTATACCACACAGTAACACTGTAGATACCCAGCCATCCACACAGTAACACTGTAGATACCCAGCCATCCACACAGTAACACTGTAGATACCCAGCCATCCCCACAGTAACACTGTAGATACCCAGCCATCCCCACAGTAACACTGTAGATACCCAGCCATCCCCACAGTAAACCTGTAGATACCCAGCCATCCACACAGTACACTGTAGATACCCAGCCATCCACACAGTAACACTGTAGATACCCAGCCATCCACACAGTAACACTGTAGATACCCAGCCATCCACACAGTAACACTGTAGATACCCAGCCATCCACACAGTAACACTGTAGATACCCAGCCATCCACACAGTAACACTGTAGATACCCAGCCATCCACACAGTAACACTGTAGATACCCAGCCCTCCACACAGTAACACTGTAGATACCCAGCCATCCACACAGTAACACTGTAGATACCCAGCCATCCACACAGTAACACTGTAGATACCCAGCCATCCACACAGTAAACACTGTAGATACCCAGCCATCCACACAGTAACACTGTAGATACCCAGCCATCCACACAGTAACACTGTAGATACCCAGCCATCCACACAGTAACACTGTAGATACCCAGCCATCCACACAGTAACACTGTAGATACCCAGCCATCCACACAGTAACACTGTAGATAACCAGCCATCCACACAGTAACACTGTAGATACCCAGCCATCCACAGCCATGCAGACCAATTTGATGCAGTGTGCGGCGTACGGTCTGAGCACTGACAGGCCGACCCCCCCCCCCCCCTTCACTCATACGTCTATTACCCAAAGACAACCTCTGGATATGACGCTGAGCACGTGCATTCAACTTGTTTGGGTCGACCATGACGAGGCCTGTTCTGAGTGGAACCTGTCCTGTTAAACCGCTGTGTGGTCTTGGCCACCGTGCTGCAGCTCAGTTTCAGGGTCTTGGCCACCGTGCTGCAGCTCAGTTTCAGGGTCTTGGCCACCGTGCTGCAGCTCAGTTTCAGGGTCTTGGCCACCGTGCTGCAGCTCAGTTTCAGGGTCTTGGCCACCGTGCTGCAGCTCAGTTTCAGGGTCTTGGCCACCGTGCTGCAGCTCAGTTTCAGGGTCTTGGCCACCGTGCTGCAGCTCAGTTTCAGGGTCTTGGCCACCGTGCTGCAGCTCAGTTTCAGGGTCTTGGCCACCGTGCTGCAGCTCAGTTTCAGGGTCTTGGCAATCTTCTTATAGCCCAGGCCATCTTTACGTAGAGCAACAATTACTTTTTTTCCAGATCCTCAGAGAGTTCTTTGCCATGAGGTGCCATGTTGAACTTCCAGTGACCAGTCAGTATGAGGGAGTGTGAGAGCGATGACATCAAATGTAACACACCTGCTCCCCACTCACACCTGAGACCTTGTAAACACTAACGAGTCACATGACACCGGGGAGGGAAAATGGCTAATTGGGCCTAATTTTGACATTTTCACTTAGGGGTTTACTCACTTTTGTTGCCAGCGGTTTAGACATTAATGGCTGTGTGTTGAGTTATTTTGAGGGGGACAGCAAATTTACACTGTTATACAAGCTGTACACTCACTACTTTACATTGTAGCAAAGTGTCATTTCTTCAGTGTTGTCACATGAAAAGATATACTCAAATATTTACAAAAAATGTGAGGGGTGTACTCACTTTTGTGAGATACTGTATATATATATATATATATATATACAATGCTATGGGCTCTGGTCAAAAGTAGTGCACGATGTGGAAAATAGTGTGCCATTTGGGATGCACATTAGTAAAGGGCTGGAGGGGGTAGTGTTGTCCCTGTCCCTATGGGCCAACTCTACACTACATTATCCTTGGACTGTATAGTAGTGGGGGTGTAACTGATATGAAGAACTATCTAGCTAACTGTTTGTGGTCCAACTCTGCACTACATTATCCTTGGACTGTATAGTAGTGGGGGTGTAACTAATGTGTAGAACTACCTAGCTAACTGTTTGTGGTCCAACTCTACACTACATTATCCTTGGACTGTATAGTAGTGGGGGTGTAACTAATGTGTAGAACTACCTAGCTAACTGTTTGTGGTCCAACTCTGCACTACATTATCCTCGGACTGTATAGTAGTGGAGGTGTAACTGATATGAAGAACTATCTAGCTAACTGTTTGTGGGCCAACTCAGAACTGTTAGCTAGCCATCAGACGTTAGATCTGGTTCAGGGTTCTGAGATTCAGTCCAACCAACATGACAGTACCTGTGTTTAGGACGGTACGTCCTCTGGAGTGCTGCTGTCACTGGTCAAGCAAAGCTAGTTATGGTAGAACCTAGTGGATAAGACGGCACAGCTCCTTCATAAGGAGATGTATTGTTGTGAACGCGGGTTCAAATCCCGGGTCAGCTATACAGGGCTGCTGCTCTAGTACACTGGTCTGAGATAGAGACACTGCTCCTCCGCGAGACAGACTCTAATACAGACCAGATGTCATCGACAGACACAGCTAGCTGGCTCACTCATGACTAAGGCACACATGACTAAGACACACACATACACACACACACACACACACACACACACACACACACACACACACACACCACTTTGTTTTTGTGAAATGTCAGGACGTTTTGCAGTGTAATAAAGTTTAACCATAAAATAAATCCTATTTTCCCGAACCCCGAACTCTAAACCTAACCCTAATAATAACCCTAACCTTAACCCTTAACCTAACCCTAACTTTAACCCTTAACCTCCTGTAACCTTAACCCGAGCCCTAACCCTAAAACCTTAAATCTAACCTTTAAGCTTAAATAGCATTTTAACAAATTCAGGACCTGAAAAATAGGACCTGACTTAAAAAAAAAAAAAATACGTATTTTCCTACTTTTTCAGGATATTCAGATGAAATGTTAGGACTTTGGGGGTCTTGATGATGTAGGAAAACACACACACACACACACACACACACACACACACACACACACACACACACACACACACTGCTGCAGTACCAGAACTCTCTGAGGAACTGGACTTTCCAGAACTTTTTAGAAATATTCTATTTCTGAGGTAGCGGCCCAGGACAGTGTGTCCCCCTCTCTGTATGTAACCATCTCTAAACTCTCTAAACCCCAGAGAATAGAACTGTCTGACAGACTCCTAAATGCTACCCTTTCTTCTTTCATAGTGCCCTTCACTGGACCAGAGGCAATAGGACTCTGGTCAAAACTAGTGCATTATGGAGTCATTCTACAGAAGTTGTGTAAATTGTGGGGTTGGGAATAAAAAAAAAGACATTTGTATCCTGTCTTCCAACATATAACAGATAAACATACACTCACTGGACAAAACATTATGAACACCTGCTCTTTCCATGACATACACCGACCTGGTGAATCCAGGTGAGCCCTTATTGAAGGTCACTTGTTAAATCCACTTCAATCAGTGTAGATGAAGGGAAGGAGACAGGTTAAAGAAGGATTTTTAAGCCTTGAGACAGTTGAGACATGGATTGTGTATGGGTGTCATTCAGAGGGTGAACGGGCAAGAGAAAATATTGAAGTGCCTTTGAACGGGGTATGGTAGTAGGTGCCAGGTGCACTGGTTTGTGTCAAGAACTGCAACGCTTCTGTTTTTTTTACGCTCAATAGTTTCTCTTGTGGATCAAGGATGGTCCACCACCCAAAGGACATCCAGCCAACTTGACACAACTGTGGGAAGCATTGGAGGCAACATGGGCCAGCATCCCTGTGGAACGCTTTCGACACCTTGTAGAGTCCATGCCGCAACTCAATATTAGGAAGGTGTTCTTAATGTTTTGTATACTACTCACACACTTTGTTTGAATTCCTGACCACCCCACTACATTAGTCACTACTGAATTCCTGACTGTCTCAGTGAATCTTTATAGCAACAAGCCGCTGATCTGGGAAAATGTCTATCTGAGCTGTAGACTAACACTGCTGTAACATGACTGTAACACTGCTGTAACACTACTGTAAAACTGCTGTAACATGACTGTAACACTGCTGTAACACTGCTGTAACACTGCTGTAACATGACTGTAACACTACTGTAACACTACTGTAACACTGCTGCAACACTGCTGTAACACTGCTGTAACATGACTGTAACACTACTGTAACACTACTGTAACAATGCTGTAACACTGCTGTAACACTGCTGTAACATGACTGTAACACTGCTGTAACACTGCTGTAACATGACTGTAACACTGCTGTAACACTGCTGTAACACTGCTGTAACACTGCTGTAACATGACTGTAACACTACTGTAACACTGCTGTAACATGACTGTAACACTACTGTAACACTACTGTAACACTGCTGTAACACTGCTGTAACACTGCTGTAACACTGCTGTAACATGACTGTAACACTGCTGTAACACTGCTGTAACACTACTGTAACACTGCTGTAACATGACTGTAACACTGCTGTAACACTGCTGTAACACTGCTGTAACACGCTGTAACATGAGTGTAACACTGCTGTAACACTGCTGTAACACTACTGTAACACTGCTCTAACATGACTGTAACAGTGCTGTAACACTACTGTAACACTACTGTAACACTGTTGTAACATGACTGTAACACTGCTGTAACACTACTGTAACACTGCTGTAACATGACTGTAACACTGCTGTAACACTGCTGTAACACCGCTGTAACACTACTGTAACATGACTGTAACATGACTGTAACACTGCTGTAACATGATTGTAACATGACTGTAACACTGCTGTAACACTGCTGTAATACTACTGTAACACACTGCTGTAACACTACTGTAACACTGCTGTAACATGACTGTAACACTGCTGTAGCACTGCTGTAACACTGCTGTAACATGACTGTAACATGGCTGTAACACTGCTGTAACACTGCTGTAACACTACTGTAACACTGCTGTAACACTACTGTAACACTGCTGTAACACTGCTGTAACACTGCTGTATCAATACTGTAACGTGTGTTTGTGTGTGTGTGTGTGTGTGTGTGTGTGTGTGTGTGTGTGTGTGTGTGTGTGTGTGTGTGTGTGTGTGTGTGTGTGCGCGCGCGTGTCTAATTTAACATTCCAGTTTTAATACTAAGATTATCACTGATCTCTGCTGATCATTCAGACTGCATGAACACATCCTACACTGATTGGGTCTGTAAGGATTCAACTCAGGCTCAAC
>NW_021822619.1:591183-624441 GCF_901001165.1 Salmo trutta
TGTTACAGTAGTGTTACAGTCATGTTACAGCAGTGTTACAGCAGTGTTACAGTCATGTTACAGCAGTGTTAGTCTACAGCTCAGATAGACATTTTCCCTGATCAGCGGCTTGTTGCTATAAAGATTCGCTGAGACAGTCAGGAATTCAGTAGTGACTAATGTAGTGGGGTGGGCAGGAATTCAAACAAAGTGTGTGAGTAGTGTACAAAACATTAAGAACACCTTCCTAATATTGAGTTGCGGCATGGACTCTACAAGGTGTCGAAAGCGTTCCACAGGGATGCTGGCCCATGTTGCCTCCAATGCTTCCCACAGTTGTGTCAAGTTGGCTGGATGTCCTTTGGGTGGTGGACCATTCTTGATCCACAAGAGAAACTATTGAGCGTAAAAAAAAACAGAAGCGTTGCAGTTCTTGACACAAACCAGTGCACCTGGCACCTACTACCATCCCCCGTTCAAAGGCACTTCAATATTTTCTCTTGCCCGTTCACCCTCTGAATGACACCCATACACAATCCATGTCTCAACTGTCTCAAGGCTTAAAAATCCTTCTTTAACCTGTCTCCTTCCCTTCATCTACACTGATTGAAGTGGATTTAACAAGTGACCTTCAATAAGGGATCATATCTTTCACCTGGATTCACCTGGATTCACCAGGTCGGTGTATGTCATGGAAAGAGCAAGTGTTCATAATGTTTTGTCCAGTGAGTGTATGTTTATCTGTTATATGTTGGAAGACAGGATACAAATGTCTTTTTTTTTATTCCCAACCCCACAATTTACACAACTTCTGTAGAATGACTCCATAATGCACTAGTTTTGACCAGAGTCCTATTGCCTCTGGTCCAGTGAAGGGCACTATGAAAGAAGAAAGGGTAACATTTAGGAGTCTGTCAGACAGTTCTATTCTCTGGGGGTTTAGAGAGTTTAGAGATGGTTACATACAGAGAGGGGGACACACTGTCCTGGGCCGCTACCTCAGAAATAGAATATTTCTAAAAAGTTCTGGAAAGTCCAGTTCCTCAGAGAGTTCTGGTACTGCAGCAGTGTGTGTGTGTGTGTGTGTTTTCCTACATCATCAAGACCCCAAAGTCCTAACATTTCATCTGAATATCCTGAAAAAGTAGGAAAATACGTTTTTAATTTTTTTTTAAGTCAGGTCCTATTTTTCAGGTCCTGAATTTGTTAAAATGCTATTTAAGCCTAAAGGTTAGATTTAAGGTTTTGGGGTTAGGGCTCGGGTTAAGGTTACAGGAGGTTAAGGGTTAAAGTTAGGGTTAGGTTAAGGGTTAAGGTTAGGGTTATTATTAGGGTTAGGTTTAGAGTTCGGGGTTCGGGAAAATAGGATTTATTTTATGGTTAAACTTTATTACACTACAAAACGTCCTGACATTTCACAAAAACAAAGTGGTGTGTGTGTGTGTGTGTGTGTGTGTGTGTGTGTGTGTGTGTGTGTGTCTTAGTCATGTGTGCCTTAGTCATGAGTGAGCCAGCTAGCTGTGTCTGTCGATGACATCTGGTCTGTATTAGAGTCTGTCTCGCGGAGGAGCAGTGTCTCTATCTCAGACCAGTGTACTAGAGCAGCAGCCCTGTATAGCTGACCCGGGATTTGAACCCGCGTTCACAACAATACATCTCCTTATGAAGGAGCTGTGCCGTCTTATCCACTAGGTTCTACCATAACTAGCTTTGCTTGACCAGTGACAGCAGCACTCCAGAGGACGTACCGTCCTAAACACAGGTACTGTCGTGTTGGTTGGACTGAATCTCAGAACCCTGAACCAGATCTAACGTATGATGGCTAGCTAACAGTTCTGAGTTGGCCCACAAAACAGTTAGCTAGGTAGTTCTTCATATCAGTTACACCTCCACTACTATACAGTCCGAGGATAATGTAGTGCAGAGTTGGACCACAAACAGTTAGCTAGGTAGTTCTACACATTAGTTACACCCCCACTACTATACAGTCCAAGGATAATGTAGTGTAGAGTTGGCCCATAGGGACAGGGACAACACTACCCCCTCCAGCCCTTTACTAATGTGCATCCCAAATGGCACACTATTTTCCACATCGTGCACTACTTTTGACCAGAGCCCATAGCATTGTATATATATATATATATACAGTATCTCACAAAAGTGAGTACACCCCTCAACTTTTTTTGTAAATATTTGAGTATATCTTTTCATGTGACAACACTGAAGAAATGACACTTTGCTACAATGTAAAGTAGTGAGTGTACAGCTTGTATAACAGTGTAAATTTGCTGTCCTCCTCAAAATAACTCAACACACAGCCATTAATGTCTAAACCGCTGGCAACAAAAGTGAGTAAACCCCTAAGTGAAAATGTCAAAATTAGGCCCAATTAGCCATTTTCCCTCCCCGGTGTCATGTGACTCGTTAGTGTTTACAAGGTCTCAGGTGTGAATGGGGAGCAGGTGTGTTAAATTTGATGTCATCGCTCTCACACTCCCTCATACTGACTGGTCACTGGAAGTTCAACATGGCACCTCATGGCAAAGAACTCTCTGAGGATCTGGAAAAAAAGTAATTGTTGCTCTACGTAAAGATGGCCTGGGCTATAAGAAGATTGCCAAGACCCTGAAACTGAGCTGCAGCACGGTGGCCAAGACCCTGAAACTGAGCTGCAGCACGGTGGCCAAGACCCTGAAACTGAGCTGCAGCACGGTGGCCAAGACCCTGAAACTGAGCTGCAGCACGGTGGCCAAGACCCTGAAACTGAGCTGCAGCACGGTGGCCAAGACCCTGAAACTGAGCTGCAGCACGGTGGCCAAGACCCTGAAACTGAGCTGCAGCACGGTGGCCAAGACCCTGAAACTGAGCTGCAGCACGGTGGCCAAGACCCTGAAACTGAGCTGCAGCACGGTGGCCAAGACCACACAGCGGTTTAACAGGACAGGTTCCACTCAGAACAGGCCTCGTCATGGTCGACCCAAACAAGTTGAATGCACGTGCTCAGCGTCATATCCAGAGGTTGTCTTTGGGTAATAGACGTATGAGTGAAGGGGGGGGGGGGGGGGTCGGCCTGTCAGTGCTCAGACCGTACGCCGCACACTGCATCAAATTGGTCTGCATGGCTGTGGATGGCTGGGTATCTACAGTGTTACTGTGTGGATGGCTGGTTATCTACAGTGTTACTGTGTGGATGGCTGGGTATCTACAGTGTTACTGTGTGGATGGCTGGGTATCTACAGTGTTACTGTGTGGATGGCTGGGTATCTACAGTGTTACTGTGTGGATGGCTGGGTATCTACAGTGTTACTGTGTGGATGGCTGGGTATCTACAGTGTTACTGTGTGGATGGCTGGGTATCTACAGTGTTACTGTGTGGATGGCTGGGTATCTACAGTGTTACTGTGTGGATGGCTGGGTATCTACAGTGTTACTGTGTGGAGGGCTGGGTATCTACAGTGTTACTGTGTGGATGGCTGGGTATCTACAGTGTTACTGTGTGGATGGCTGGGTATCTACAGTGTTACTGTGTGGATGGCTGGGTATCTACAGTGTTACTGTGTGGATGGCTGGGTATCTACAGTGTTACTGTGTGGATGGCTGGGTATCTACAGTGTTACTGTGTGGATGGCTGGGTATCTACAGTGTTACTGTGTGGATGGCTGGGTATCTACAGTGTTACTGTGGGGATGGCTGGGTATACAGTGTACTGTGTGGATGGCTGGGTATCTACAGTGTTACTGTGTGATGGCTGGGTATCTACAGTGTTACTGTGTGGATGGCTGTGTATCTACAGTGTTACTGTGTGGATGGCTGGGTATCTACAGTGTTTACTGTGATGGATGGCTGGGTTATCTACAGTGTGTACTGTGTGGATGGCTGGGTAATCTACAGTGTTACTGTGTGGAGGCTGGGTATCTACAGTGTTAGTGTGTGGGCTGGCTGGGTATCTACAGTGTACTGTGTGGATGGCTGGGTATCTACAGTGTTACTGTGAGGAGGGCTGGGTATCTACAGTGTTACTGTGTGGATGGCTGGGTATCTACAGTATCTACAGTGTTACTGTGGGGATGGCTGGGTATCTACAGTGATACTGTGTGGATGGCTGGGTATCTACAGTGTTACTGTGGGGATGGCTGGGTATCTACAGTGTTACTGTGTGGATGGCTGGGTATCTACAGTGTTACTGTGTGGATGGCTGGGTATCTACAGTGTTACTGTGAGGAGGGCTGGGTATCTACAGTGTTACTGTGTGGATGGCTGGGTATCTACAGTGTTACTGTGTGGATGGCTGGGTATCTACAGTGTTACTGTGTGGATGGCTGGGTATCTACAGTGATACTGTGTGGATGGCTGGGTATCTACAGTGTTAGTGTGTGGATGGCTGGGTATCTACAGTATCTACAGTGTTACTGTGAGGAGGGCTGGGTATCTACAGTGTTACTGTGAGGAGGGCTGGGTATCTACAGTGTTACTGTGTGGATGGTTGTACAATGTTTCACAACACAGATGTTTCAGGGTGGAAGGAAATATAGTTATAAGGGAAAACAGTCACTCCCTGCGCCAACGCACACTCTCTCTCTCTCTCTCTCTCTCTCTCTCTCTCGCTCTCTCTCGCTCTCTCACACACACACACACACACACACACACACACACACACCCTGCGCCAACGCACGCGCGCGCGCACACACTCTCCCTGCACCAGCTGAAATTCACTGTACCACAACACACTGTCCAGAGATTTCTGTCTAACGCCTAATTTGTGTTTGGTTATCAGCTAACATATTGGATGTAATTCGACCCTGTTGGTTATCAGCTAACATATTGGATGTAATTCTACCCTGTTGGTTATCAGCTAACATATTGGATGTAATTCTACCCTGTTGGTTATCAGCTAACATATTGGATGTAATGCCCCCCCTGTTGGTTATCAGCTAACATATTGGATGTAATGTCCTCCCTGTTGGTTATCAGCTAACATATTGGATGTACTGTTGGTTATCAGCTAACATATTGGATGTACTGTTGGTTATCAGCTAACATATTGGATGTACTGTTGGTTATCAGCTAACATATTGGATGTACTGTTGGTTATCAGCTAACATATTGGATGTAATGTCCTCCCTGTTGGTTATCAGCTAACATATTGGATGTACTGTTGGTTATCAGCTAACATATTGGATGTAATGCCCCCCCTGTTGGTTATCAGCTAACATATTGGATGTACTGTTGGTTATCAGCTAACATATTGGATGTAATTCTACCCTGTTGGTTATCAGCTAACATATTGGATGTAATTCTACCCTGTTGGTTATCAGCTAACATATTGGATGTAATTCTACCCTGTTGGTTATCAGCTAACATATTGGATGTAATTCTACCCTGTTGGTTATCAGCTAACATATTGGATGTAATGCCCCCCCTGTTGGTTATCAGCTAACATATTGGATGTAATGCTACCCTGTTGGTTATCAGCTAACATATTGGATGTAATGCTACCCTGTTGGTTATCAGCTAACATATTGGATGTAATGCCCCCCCTGTTGGTTATCAGCTAACATATTGGATGTACTGTTGGTTATCAGCTAACATATTGGATGTAATGCCCCCCCTGTTGGTTATCAGCTAACATATTGGATGTACTGTTGGTTATCAGCTAACATATTGGATGTAATGCCCCCCCTGTTGGTTATCAGCTAACATATTGGATGTAATGCCCCCCCTGTTGGTTATCAGCTAACATATTGGATGTGTTAGCCGTTTGGTTGTCTCAGTGGTGAATGTTGTGTGTGGACAACCCTCTTTACTAAGAGAAGAAGGAAACATTTACATTTACATTTTAGCAGACGCTCTTATCCAGAGCGACTTACAGTAGTGAATGCATACATTTTTTTTCTTTTTCTGTGCTGGCCCCCCGTGGGAATCGAACCCACAACCCTGGCGTCGCAAACACCATGCTCTACCAACTGAGCTACAGGGAAAACATCACAAACACCCTGAATCATTCACATCTCTCCGTGTCTCCATGTCTCCGTCTCTCCGTGTCTCCATCTCTCTGTCCTTTATCTACTGACTTAGCTGAACACACTCCATATTGTTACTGTTCTCACTGTGAGCAAGCTGCTAGCCAACACTAACAGGTTTAGTCCTGGTAGTGCTTCTATCTGAACCATAGACCCCTGTTTAGAAAGAGTTTAAACTATGAGACCTCTGAACTCAGGTCTGACACTGTAAGATATTCAGTCTTTGGCGCCCGGGGAACAGTGGGTTAACTACCTTGTTCAGGGGCAGAACGACAGATTTTTACCTTGTCAGCTCAGGGAATCGAGCCAGCAACCTTTCGCTTACTGGCCGAACGCTCTAACCACTAGGCTACCTGCCATATAATAATCACAGTAAGAACCGTGACTCAGCACCTCCACCAGGTCTCAGTATAATAATCACAGTAAGAACCGTGACTCAGCACCTCCACCAGGTCTCAGTATAATAATCACAGTAAGATCCATGACTCAGCACCTCCACCAGGTCTCAGTATAATAATCACAGTAAGAACCGTGACTCGGCACCTCCACCAGGTCTCAGTATTATAATCACAATAAGAACCATGACTCAGCACCTCCACCAGGTCTCAGTATAATAATCACCAGTAAGAACCATGACTCAGCACCTCCACCAGGTCTCAGTATAATAATCACAGTAAGAACAATGGCCACCGTCAGCTTAGCAGTGATCAAACAGCCCTCCTAACCAGAGAAGACCAACCCCCTAAAAGTCACATAACCTCTGATGCTTTTAACCAATCATCTGACTCAGCTGACCTCCTGGCCTACTGGGGTCTAGCAAGACCAGGATAACCTAATATCATTGTAGGAGAGACTTTATTCTCTCTCTTATTTTAAAGATATCAATATGATTTGGTTTGGTCGTGCATAACGTTCATGACAGTAGCAATCATATACCAGTAATGACCTTTACCTATATAGGAAGGGTAACGGGAGTCATATAGAGGAGCCCAAGGCGCAGCGTGTTCAGTGCTCATCGTTATATATTTTAATGGAAACGAACACTAGACAAAATAAACAAAATGACAGCCAACAGTTCCGTCAGGTCATACAAACTAAACAGAAAGCGACTACCCATGAAAACCAAGGGGGAAAAAAAGGGCTGCCTAAGTATGGCTTCCAATCAGAGACAACGATAGACATCTGCCTCTGATTGGAAACCATACCCGGCCAAAACATAGAAATACAAACATAGATTGCCCAACCCACCTATCGCACCCTGATCTACCTAAACAGAGAATAACCAGCTCTCTTAGGTCAGAGTGTGACAGTAAGTAAACTGTAGACGTCATCCTTTATTTATATCAGTTGTGTTACTGTTTCAGATCTGAGTATGATTTACCCATCATGCAGCAGTGTTTACATTGAGGCTTTCAAGCTGTATATACACGGTCACAAAGGGTGCAACTTTGGTTTTTGGAAGTGGAGGGGACACCATTTTTATTTTGTTATTTTTTGATGTTGTTGTTGTCAGAGAAACCCTCCAAACAGCCTGCCTGACCACTCAGAGGCGTCTGCATGGTCCTAAAGCACCCCGTTGCCTCGTTTTGTATCACATTCCAATGATAAAACTGGGGGACGATGACAAAAATGCAATTTCAGAATGTGGGGGGAACATGCCCCCTCGTCCCCAGGGAAAGTTGCGTCCCTGGACAGTCATAACTGGTCTAGATTGTAATGGTAATGTTTGTTAAACCCTTTATGTAAACTGTTTAAGTTAAGTCTTTAGACGACTTTCCGTAACGCAAGACTTCCTGCTGTGACGCACACACACACAGCACACACACGCTACACTCCCCCACACACACACAGCACACACACGCTACACTCCCCCACACACACACAGCACACACACGCTACACTCCCCCACACACACACAGCACACACACGCTACACTCCCCCACACACACATCTTCACATTACTCCAGCCCACAGACATAACAATTGGCCATGCATGACTAACACACAAAGCACTTGACCACAAGTCACCTTCAAGCACCCTGGCAACAATCCCCCCCAGTCTGACAGAAAACAGGGAGAGGAGAGGAGAGGAGAGGAGAGGAGAGGAGAGGAGAGGATAGGAGAGGAGAGGAGAGGAGAAGAGGGGAGAGGACAGGACAGGGCATGAGAGGACAGGAGAGGAGAGGAGAAGAGGGGAGAGGAGAGGAGAGGACAGGACAGGACAGGACAGGAGAGGACAGGAGAGGACAGGAGAGGACAGGAGAGGAGAGGAGAGGAGAGGAGAGGTGAAAGGCCTGAGAGAGCTGATTGTCAGAGGAGAGGAGAGGAGAGGAGAGGAGAGGAGAGGAGAGGAGAGGAGAGGACAGGACAGGACAGGACAGGACAGGACAGGACAGGAGAGGAGAGGAGAGGAGAGGAGAGGAGAGGAGAGGAGAGGAGAGGAGAGGAGAGGAGAGGAGAAAGGCCTGAGAGAGCTGATTGTCAGAGGGGAGATGTGGAGGAGAGTGAGGGAGGAGTGGTGAAGAGAAACAGAGAGAGAACAGAGAGGCAGTGTCCATTACATACCACAGAAGTGAGATAAAGCCTGTAGTGTGGACAGGGGTCACTGAACTGACCCACACCCACACAGACACACACACACACTCTCACACACACACACACACACACACACGTTTAGTTCTTCTATCCTCGTGGAGACTTAACCCCACCCCAAACCCTAATCCTATTTCCCCGTAACTCTTACCCAAACCCTAATTCTAAACCTAAATTTACTGTGGTATCAGGTGATATGTCTCTCCATACAGTACTGTGGTATCAGGTGATATGTCTCTCCATACAGTACTGTGGTATCAGGTGATATGTCTCTCCATACAGTACTGTGGTATCAGGTGATATGTCTCTCCATACAGTACTGTGGTATCAGGTGATATGTCTCTCCATACAGTACTGTGGTATCAGGTGATATGTCTCTCCATACAGTACTGTGGTATCAGGTGATATGTCTCTCCATACAGTACTGTGGTACCAGGTGATATGTCTCTCCATACAGTACTGTGGTATCAGGTGATATGTCTCTCCATACAGTACTGTGGTATCAGGTGATATGTCTCTCCATACAGTACTGTGGTATCAGGTGATATGTCTCTCCATACAGTACTGTGGTATCAGGTGATATGTCTCTCCATACAGTACTGTGGTATCAGGTGATATGTCTCTCCATACAGTACTGTGGTATCAGGTGATATGTCTCTCCATACAGTACTGTGGTATCAGGTGATATGTCTCTCCATACAGTACTGTGGTACCAGGTGATATGTCTCTCCATACAGTACTGTGGTATCAGGTGATATGTCTCTCCATACAGTACTGTGGTATCAGGTGATATGTCTCTCCATACTGTACTGTGGTATCAGGTGATATGTCTCTCCATACAGTACTGTGGTATCAGGTGATATGTCTCCATACAGTACTGTGGTATCAGGTGATATGTCTCTCCATACAGTACTGTGGTATCAGGTGATATGTCTCTCCATACAGTACTGTGGTATCAGGTGATATGTCTCTCCATACAGTACTGTGGTATCAGGTGATATGTCTCTCCGTACAGTACTGTGGTATCAGGTGATATGTCTCTCCGTACAGTACTGTGGTATCAGGTGATATGTCTCTCCGTACAGTACTGTGGTATCAGGTGATATGTCTCTCCATACAGTACTGTGGTATCAGGTGATATGTCTCCATACAGTACTGTGGTATCAGGTGATATGTCTCTCCATACAGTACTGTGGTATCAGGTGATATGTCTCCATACAGTACTGTGGTATCAGGTGATATGTCTCTCCATACAGTAAAATCAAATCAAATCAAATTTATTTATATAGCCCTTCGTACATCAGCTGAAATCTCAAAGTGCTGTACAGAAACCCAGCCTAAAACCCCAAACAGCAAGCAATGCATGTGAAAGAAGCACGGTGGCTGGGAAAAACTCCCTAGGAAAAACTCCTGAGAAAGGCCAAAAACCTACGAAGAAACCTAGAGAGGAACCAGGCTATGAGGGGTGGCCAGTCCTCTTCTGGCTGTGCCGGGTGGATATTATAACAGAACATGGTCAAGATGTTAAAATGTTCGTAAATGACCAGCATGGTCAAATAATAATAATCATAGTAATTGTCGAGGGTGCAACAAGCACGTCCGGTGAACAGGTCAGGGTTCCGTAGCCGCAGGCAGAACAGTTGAAACTGGAGCAGCAGCATGGCCAGGTGGACTGGGGACAGCAAGGAGTCATCATGCCAGGTAGTCCTGAGGCATGGTCCTAGGGCTCAGGTCCTCCGAGAGAAAGAAAGAAAGAGAGAAAGAGAGAATTAGAGAGAGCATATTTACATTCACACAGGACACCGGATAAGACAAGAGAATACTCCAGATGTAACAGACTGACCCTAGCCCCCCGACACATAAACTACTGCAGCATAAATACTGGAGGCTGAGACAGGAGGGATCAGAAGACACTGTGGCCCCATCCGATGATACCCCCGGACAGGGCCAAACAGGCAGGATATAACCCCACCCACTTTGCCAAAGCACAGCCCCCACACCACTAGAGGGATATCTACAACCACCAACTTACCGTCCGAAGACAAGGCCGAGTATAGCCCACAAAGATGTCCGCCACGGCACAACCCAAGGGGGGGGGCGCCAACCCAGACAGGAAGACCACGTCAGTGGCTCAACCTACTCAAGTGACGCACCCCTCCCATGGACGGCATGGAAGAACACCAGTAAGTCAGTGACTCAGCCCCTGTAAAAGGGTTAGAGGCAGAGAATCCCAGTGGGAAGAGGGGAACCGACAAGGCAGAGACAGCAAGGGTGGTTCGTTGCTCCAGCCTTTCCGTTCACCTTCACACTCCTGGGCCAGACTATACTTAATCATAGGACCTACTGAAGAGATAAGTCTTCAGTAAAGACTTAAAGGTTGAGACTGAGTCTGCGTCTCTCACATGGGTAGGCAGACCATTCCATAAAAATGGAGCTCTATAGGAGAAAGCCCTACCTCCAGCCGTTTGCTTAGAAATTCTAGGGACAATTAGGAGGCCTGCGTCTTGTGACCGTAGCGTACGTGTAGGTATGTACGGCAGGACCAAATCGGAAAGATAGGTAGGAGCAAGCCCATGTAATGCTTTGTAGGTTAGCAGTAAAACCTTGAAATCAGCCCTTGCCTTAACAGGAAGCCAGTGTAGGGAGGCTAGCACTGGAGTAATATGATCAAATTTTTTGGTTCTAGTCAGGATTCTAGCAGCCGTATTTAGCACTAACTGAAGCTTGTTTAGTGCTTTATCCGGGTAGCCGGAAAGTAGAGCATTGCAGTAGTCGAGCCTAGAAGTAACAAAAGCATGGATTAATTTTTCTGCGTCATTTTTGGACAGAAAGTTTCTGATTTTTGCAATGTTACGTAGATGGAAAAAAGCTGTCCTTGAAGCAGTCTTGATATGTTCTTCAAAAGAGAGATCAGGGTCCAGAGTAACGCCGAGGTCCTTCACAGTTTTATTTGAGACGACTGTACAACCATCCAGATTAATTGTCAGATTCAACAGAAGATCTCTTTGTTTCTTGGGACCTAGGACAAGCATCTCTGTTTTGTCCGAGTTTAAAAGTAGAAAATTTGCAGCCATCCACTTCCTTATGTCTGAAACACAGGCTTCTAGCGAGGGCAATTTTGGGGCTTCACCATGTTTCATTGAAATGTACAGCTGTGTGTCGTCCGCATAGCAGTGAAATTTAACATTATGTTTTCGAATGACATCCCCAAGAGGTAAAATATATAGTGAAAACAATAGTGGTCCTAGAACGGAACCTTGAGGAACACCGAAATTTACAATTGATTTGTCAGAGGACGAACCATTCACAGAGACAAACTGATATCTTTCCGACAGATAAGATCTAAACCAGGCCAGAACTTGTCCATGTAGACCAATTTGGGTTTCCAAACTCTCCAAAAGAATGTGGTGATCGATGGTATCAAAAGCGGCACTAAGATCTAGGAGCATGAGGACAGATGCAGAGCCTCGGTCTGACGTCATTAAAAGGTCATTTACCACCTTCACAAGTGCAGTCTCAGTGCTATGATGGGGTCTAAAACCAGACTGAAGCGTTTCGTATACATTGTTTGTCTTCAGGAAGGCAGTGAGTTGCTGCGCAACAACTTTTTCTAAAATTTTTGAGAGGAATGGAAGATTCGATATAGGCCGATTAGTTTTTTATAATTTCTGGGTCAAGATTCGGCTTTTTCAAGAGAGGCTTTATTACTGCCACTTTTAGTGAGCTTGGTACACATCCGGTGGATAGAGAGCCGTTTATTATGTTCAACATAGGAGGGCCAAGCACAGGAAGCAGCTCTTTCAGTAGTTTAGTTGGAATAGGGTCCAGTATGCAGCTTGAGGGTTTGGAGGCCATGATTATTTTCATCATTATGTCAAGAGATATAGTACTAAAACACTTTAGTATCTCCCTTGATCCTAGGTCCTGGCAGAGTTGTGCAGACTCTGGACAATGAAGCCCTGGAGGAATACCCAGATTTAAAGAGGAGTCTGTAATTTGCTTTCTAATGATCATGATCTTTTCCTCAAAGAAGTTCATAAATTTATTACTGCTGAAGTGAAAGCCATCCTCCATTTGCGAATGCTGCTTTTTAGTTAGCTTTGCGACAGTGTCAAAAAGAAATTTCGGATTGTTCTTATTTTCCTCAATTAAGTTGGAAAAATAGGATGATCGTGCAGCAGTGAGGGCTCTTCGATACTGCGCGGTACTGTCTTTCCAAGCTAGTCGGAAGACTTCCAGTTTAGTGTGGCGCCATTTCCGTTCCAATTTTCTGGAAGCTTGCTTCAGAGCTCGTGTATTTTCTGTATACCAGGGAGCTAGTTTCTTATGACAGATGTTTTTAATTTTTAGGGGTGCAACTGCATCTAGGGTATTGCGCAAGGTTGAATTGAGTTCCTCGGTTAGGTGGTTAACTGATTCTTGTCCTCTGACGTCCTTGGGTAGGCAGAGGGAGTCTGGAAGGGCATCAAGGAATCTTTGGGTTGTCTGAGAATTTATAGCACGACTTTTAATCTTCCTTGGTTGGGGTCTGAGCAGATTATTTGTTGCAATTGTAAACGCAATAAAATGGTGGTCCGATAATCCAGGATTATGAGGAAAAACATTAAGATCCACAACATTTATTCCATGGGACAAAACTAGGTCCAGAGTATGACACTGGCAGTGAGTAGGTCCAGAGACATGTTGGACAAAACCCACTGAGTCGATGATGGCTCCGAAAGCCTTTTGGAGTGGGTCTGTGGACTTTTCCATATGAATGTTAAAGTCACCAAAAATTAGAATATTATCTGCTATGACTACAAGATCCGATAGGAATTCAGGGAACTCAGTAAGGAACACTGCATATGGCCCAGGAGGCCTGTAAACAGTAGCTATAAAAAGTGATTGAGTAGGCTGCATAGATTTCATGACTAGAAGCTCAAAAGACGAAAACGTCATAGTTTTTTTTTTTTGTAAATTGAAATTTGCTATCGTAAATGTTAGCAACACCTCCGCCTTTGCCGGATGCACGGGGGGTTTGGTCACTAGTGTAACCAGGGGGTGAGGCCTCATTTAACACAGTAAATTCATCAGGCTTAAGCCATGTTTCAGTCAGGCCAATCACATCAAGATTATGATCAGTGATTAGTTCATTGACTATAACTGCCTTGGAAGTGAGGGATCTAACATTAAGTAACCCAATTTTGAGATGTGAAGTATCACAATCTCTTTCAATAATGGCAGGAATGGAGGAGGTCTTTATACTAGTAAGATTACTGAAGCGAACACCGCCATTTTTAATTGTGCCCAACCAAGATCGAGGCACAGACACGGTCTCAATGGGGAAAGCTGAGCTGACTACGCTAACTGTGCTAGTGGCAGACTCCACTAAGCTGGCAGGCTGGCTAACAGCCTGTTGCCTGGCCTGCACCCTATTTCATTGTGGAGCTAGAGGAGTTAGAGCCCTGTCTATGTTCGTAGATAAGATGAGAGCACCCCTCCAGCTAGGATGGAGTCCGTCACTCCTCAGCAGGCCAGGCTTGGTCCTGTTTGTGGGTGAATCCCAGAAAGAGGGCCAGTTATCTACAAATTCTATCTTTTGGGAGGGGCAGAAAACAGTTTTCATCCAGCGATTGAGTTGTGAGACTCTGCTGTAGAGCTCATCACTCCCCCTAACTGGGAGGGGGCCAGAGACAATTAATCGATGCCGACACATCTTTCTAGCTGATTTACATGCTGAAGCTATATTGCGCTTGGTGACCTCTGACTGTTTCATCCTACTGTGGTATCAGGTGATATGTCTCTCCATACAGTACTGTGGTATCAGGTGATATGTCTCTCCATACAGTACTGTGGTATCAGGTGATATGTCTCTCCATACAGTACTGTGGTATCAGGTGATATGTCTCTCCATACAGTACTGTGGTATCAGGTGATATGTCTCTCCATACAGTACTGTGGTATCAGGTGATATGTCTCTCCATACAGTACTGTGGTATCAGGTGATATGTCTCCATACAGTACTGTGGTATCAGGTGATATGTCTCTCCATACAGTACTGTGGTATCAGGTGATATGTCTCTCCATACAGTACTGTGGTACCAGGTGATATGTCTCTCCATACAGTACTGTGGTATCAGGTGATATGTCTCTCCATACAGTACTGTGGTATCAGGTGATATGTCTCTCCATACAGTACTGTGGTATCAGGTGATATGTCTCCATACAGTACTGTGGTATCAGGTGATATGTCTCCATACAGTACTGTGGTACCAGGTGATATGTCTCCATACAGTACTGTGGTATCAGGTGATATGTCTCTCCATACAGTACTGTGGTATCAGGTGATATGTCTCTCCATACAGTACTGTGGTATCAGGTGATATGTCTCTCCATACAGTACTGTGGTATCAGGTGATATGTCTCCATACAGTACTGTGGTACCAGGTGATATGTCTCTCCATACAGTACTGTGGTACCAGGTGATATGTCTCTCCATACAGTACTGTGGTATCAGGTGATATGTCTCCATACAGTACTGTGGTATCAGGTGATATGTCTCTCCATACAGTACTGTGGTATCAGGTGATATGTCTCCATACAGTACTGTGGTATCAGGTGATATGTCTCCATACAGTACTGTGGTATCAGGTGATATGTCTCTCCATACAGTACTGTGGTATCAGGTGATATGTCTCCATACAGTACTGTGGTATCAGGTGATATGTCTCTCCATACAGTACTGTGGTATCAGGTGATATGTCTCCATACAGTACTGTGGTACCAGGTGATATGTCTCCATACAGTACTGTGGTATCAGGTGATATGTCTCCATACAGTACTGTGGTACCAGGTGATATGTCTCTCCATACAGTCTGATCTGGAATGTCAGAGAAGCAGGTTCAACCCAGCTGTTAAGGTTCATCATAGGGCACCATGGGTCACGTCCCAAGTTCACCCTGTGTCCTGTGGGCGCAGGTCAGAGGCAGTGCACTGTAAAGGCAATAGGGTGCCATTTGGGACGAAGTCACTGGTAGGGTCAGCTAACACTAACGATTCTGGACATCGCTTACACACACACACACACACACACACACACACACAGGAAGCGGATTAACAGGAAGTGGATTATCAACATGGAAATGACAGGGCGGGACAACAACAGATCAACTTCTGCTGACCTATGCAACTCTATTTCCCTCGCCACCTTCTACTTCCAACTCTCTCTCTCTCTCTCTCTCTCTCTGTTTCCCTCTGGCTCACTCTACTTTGAACTCTCTCTCTCTCTCTCTCTCTCTCTCTCTCTCTCTCTCTCTCTCTCTCTCTCTCTCTCTGTTTCCCTCTGGCTCGCTCTTCTTCCATCTCTCTCTCTCTCTCTCTCTCTCTCTCTCTCTCTCTCTCTCTCTCTCTCTCTCTCTCTCTCTCTCTCTCTCTCTCTCTCTCTCTCTCTCTCTCTCTCTCTCTCTCCCTCTCTCTAACACTCCCTCTCTCTATTGCCAAAAACAGAGTATATGAGCAGATGTTTTTCACTGTGTGTTGATGGTTTCCCCAGCTGAGAGGAGAGGTGCTGCCAGGTAGAGAGGAAGCGTTACATATGGGTCAGCCAGGTCATTGCCTTTACCTGATCCATAGCCATGTCTTTGTTCCTGCTCCAGACTCTGTTCCAGGTCTGTTCCACTGCCTGTTTGGTTCTGGATCTTTGTTCCTGCTCCAGACTCTGTTCCAGGTCTGTTCCACTGCCTGTTTGGTTCTGGATCTTTGTTCCTGCTCCAGACTCTGTTCCAGGTCTGTTCCACTGCCTGTTTGGTTCTGGATCTTTGTTCCTGCTCCAGACTCTGTTCCAGGTCTGTTCCACTGCCTGTTTGGTTCTGGATCTTTGTTCCTGCTCCAGGCTCTGTTCCAGGTCTGTTCCACTGCCTGTTTGGTTCTGGGTCTTTGTTCCTGCTCCAGACTCTGTTCCAGGTCTGTTCCACTGCCTGTTTGGTTCTGGGTCTTTGTTCCTGCTCCAGACTCTGTTCCAGGTCTGTTCCACTGCCTGTTTGGTTCTGGGTCTTTGTTCCTGCTCCAGACTCTGTTCCAGGTCTGTTCCACTGCCTGTTTGGATCTGGATCTTTGTTCCTGCTCCAGACTCTGTTCCAGGTCTGTTCCACTGCCTGTTTGGTTCTGGGTTTGTGTTCCTGCTCCAGACTCTAGTCCCCCAAGTCATAGACTGTTCTCTCTGCTACCGCACGGCAAGCGGTACTGGAGCACCAAGTCTAGGACCAAAAGGCTCCTTAACAGTTTTTACCACCACTTTGTTTTACACTGCTGCTACTCGCTGTTTATTGTTACCAATGCCTGGTCACTTTACAAATTACCTCAAACATGTACCACCGCACATTGACTCTGTACCAGTACCCCCCTGTATATAGCCTCCACATTGACTCTGTACCGTAATACCCTGTATATAGCCTCCACATTGACTCTGTACCGGTACCCCCTGTATATAGCCTCCACATTGACTCTGTACCGGTACCCCCTGTATATAGCCTCCACATTGACTCTGTACCGTAATACCCTGTATATAGCCTCCACATTGACTCTGTACCGGTACCCCCTGTATATAGCCTCCACATTGACTCTGTACTGTAACACCCTGTATATAGCCTCCACATTGACTCTGTACCGGTACCCCCTGTATATAGCCTCCACATTGACTCGGTACCGGTACCCCCTGTATATAGCCTCCACATTGACTCTGTACCGTAACACCCTGTATATAGCCTCCACATTGACTCTGTACCGTAACACCCTGTATATAGCCTCCACATTGACTCGGTACCGGTACCCCCTGTATATAGCCTCGTTATTGCTATGTACATTTCCTGTGTTACCTTTTGATTGATTGGATTTTTTAAACTTTATTTAGAAAATATTTTATTAACTCTATTTCTTGAACTGCATTGTTGGTTAAGGGCCTGTAAGTCAGCATTTCACTGTGAGGTCTACTACACCTGTTGTATTCAGCATTTCACTGTAAGGTCTACTACACCTGTTGTATTCAGCATTTCACTGTGAGGTCTACTACACCTGTTGTATTCAGCATTTCACTGTAAGGTCTACTACACCTGTTGTATTCAGTATTTCACTGTAAGGTCTACTACACCTGTTGTATTCAGCATTTCACTGTAAGGTCTACTACACCTGTTGTATTCAGCATTTCACTGTGAGGTCTACTACACCTGTTGTATTCAGCATTTCACTGTAAGGTCTACTACACCTGTTGTATTCAGCATTTCACTGTATGGTCTACTGCACCTGTTGTATTCAGCATTTCACTGTGAGGTCTACTGCACCTGTTGTATTCAGCATTTCACTGTATGGTCTACTGCACCTGTTGTATTCAGCATTTCACTGTATGGTCTACTACACCTGTTGTATTCAGCATTTCACTGTAAGGTCTACTACACCTGTTGTATTCAGCATTTCACTGTAAGGTCTACTACACCTGTTGTATTCAGCATTTCACTGTAAGGTCTACTACACCTGTTGTATTCAGCATTTCACTGTAAGGTCTACTACACCTGTTGTATTCAGCATTTCTCTGTAAGGTCTACTACACCTGTTGTATTCAGCATTTCTCTGTAAGGTCTACTACACCTGTTGTATTCAGCATTTCACTGTAAGGTCTACTACACCTGTTGTATTCAGCATTTCACTGTAAGGTCTACTACACCTGTTGTATTCAGCATTTCTCTGTAAGGTCTACTACACCTGTTGTATTCAGTATTTCACTGTAAGGTCTACTACACCTGTTGTATTCAGCATTTCACTGTAAGGTCTACTACACATGTTGTATTCAGCATTTCACTGTAAGGTCTACTACACCTGTTGTATTCAGCATTTCACTGTAAGGTCTACTACACCTGTTGTATTCAGCATTTCACTGTAAGGTCTACTACACCTGTTGTATTCGGCGCATGTGTCAAATACAATTTGATTGTATTTGATTTGAGCCTGAGGTATCTGGGAGTTTAGAGGTGTTGAGCCTGAGGTATCTGGGAGTTTAGAGGTGTTGAGCCTGAGGTATCTGGGAGTTTAGAGGTGTTGTGTGTTGAGCTGGAGTTATCTCAAATCAAATCAATTTTGTTTTGTCACATACACGTGGTCAGCAGGTGTTAATGTGAGTGTAGCGAAATGTTTGTGCTTCTAGTTCCGACCGTGCAGTAATATCTAACGAGTTATTTAACCTAACAATTTCACAACAACTACCTTATACACACAAGTGTAAAGGAATGAATAAGAATATGTACATATAAATATATGAATGAGCGCTGGCCGAACGGCATAGACAAGATGCAGTAGATGGTATAGAGTACAGTATATACATATGAGATGAGTATTGCAGGATATGTAAACATTATATAAAGTGGCAGTGTTTAAAGTGGCTAGTGATACATTTAATACATCAATTTTTCCACTATTAAAGTGGGTGGAGTTGAGTCAGTATGTTGGCAGCAGCCACTCAATGTTAGTGATGGCTGTTTAACAGTCTGACGGCCTTGAGATGGAAGCTTCCTCCCTCCCTCTCTCTTGGCCAACAGTGCATGCTGTTTGGCTGAATGTATCTCTGGTCATTCAGTCTACAGTCTTCCCCTTTGGCCGACACCCCATCCAATGGTTGTGTGGTGAACCTCAGCTGTCATGGCTGACTAGTTAGAGATGAGGCTCAGTGTTTATAGGATTGACCTCTGACCACTCCGTTTAGGGTCATGTGACTGACGGAACCTCGTCATGCTTGTCGGGTGTGTGCTATTGGGCTGCGGCAGGACATAAACACCACTGGGGAAGAGCTTCTGGCCTGCCAGCGGAAGGTGTACGCCTGATATTATATGTTGATGTTTTCTATTTGTTTATTAAACAGAGTACAGGATCTCAGAGATATTCGCTGAAGAGAAAATAGTTTGTCTGAAAGCAAACTGGTCTGAGAAATGGAACTGTTAGTAGAATAACATCCATGCAGCACTGGTTACATACAGGGATTTAGCTTTCTCCCCAGTGTTCTGGTAACATACAGGGATTTAGCTTTCTCCCCAGTGTTCTGGTAACATACAGGGATTTAGCTTTCTCCCCAGTATTCTGGTAACATACAGGGATTTAGCTTTCTCCCCAGTGTTCTGGTTACATACAGGGATTTAGCTTTCTCCCCAGTATTCTGTGTACTGGTTACATACAGGGATTTAGCTTTCTCCCCAGTGTTCTGTGTACTGGTTACATACAGGGATTTAGCTTTCTCCCCAGTGTTCTGGTTACATACAGGGATTTAGCTTTCTCCCCAGTGTTCTGGTTACATGCAGGGATTTAGCTTTCTCCCCAGTGTTCTGGTAACATACAGGGATTTAGCTTTCTCCCCAGTATTCTGTGTTCTGGTTACATACAGGGATTTAGCTTTCTCCCCAGTGTTCTGTGTACTGGTTACATACAGGGATTCAGCTTTCTCCCCAGTGCTCTGTGTTCTGGTTACATACAGGGATTTAGCTTTCTCCCCAGTATTCTGGTTACATACAGGGATTTAGCTTTCTCCCCAGTATTCTGTGTACTAGTTACATACAGGGATTTAGCTTTCTCCCCAGTATTCTGGTAACATACAGGGATTTAGCTTTCTCCCCAGTGTTCTGGTTACATACAGGGATTTAGCTTTCTCCCCAGTGTACTGGTTACATACAGGGATTTAGCTTTCTCCCCAGGGTTCTGGTTACATACAGGGATTTAGCTTTCTCCCCAGTGTTCTGGTAACATACAGGGATTTAGCTTTCTCCCCAGTGTTCTGGTAACATGCAGGGATTTAGCTTTCTCCCCAGTGTTCTGGTAACATACAGGGATTTAGCTTTCTCCCCAGTGTTCTGGTTACATACAGGGATTTAGCTTTCTCCCCAGTGTTCTGGTAACATACAGGGATTTAGCTTTCTCCCCAGTGTTCTGGTTACATACAGGGATTTAGCTTTCTCCCCAGTGTTCTGTGTTCTGGTTACATACAGGGATTTAGCTTTCTCCCCAGTGTTCTGGTTACATACAGGGATTTAGCTTTCTCCCCAGTATTCTGTGTTCTGGTTACATACAGGGATTTAGCTTTCTCCCCAGTATTCTGTGTACTGGTTACATACAGGGATTTAGCTTTCTCCCCAGTGTTCTGGTTACATACAGGGATTTAGCTTTCTCCCCAGTATTCTGTGTACTGGTTACATACAGGGATTTAGTTTTCTCCCCAGTATTCTGTGTTCTGGTTACATACAGGGATTTAGCTTTCTCCCCAGTATTCTGTGTACTGGTTACATGCAGGGATTTAGCTTTCTCCCCAGTGTTCTGGTAACATACAGGGATTTAGCTTTCTCCCCAGTATTCTGTGTTCTGGTTACATACAGGGATTTAGCTTTCTCCCCAGTGTTCTGTGTACTGGTTACATACAGGGATTTAGCTTTCTCCCCAGTGTTCTGTGTTCTGGTTACATACAGGGATTTAGCTTTCTCCCCAGTATTCTGGTTAGATACAGGGATTTAGCTTTCTCCCCAGTATTCTGTGTACTAGTTACATACAGGGATTTAGCTTTCTCCCCAGTGTTCTGTGTACTAGTTACATACAGGGATTTAGCTTTCTCCCCAGTGTTCTGTGTTCTGGTTACATACAGGGATTTAGCTTTCTCCCCAGTGTTCTGGTTACATACAGGGATTTAGCTTTCTCCCCAGTATTCTGTGTACTGGTTACATACAGGGATTTAGCTTTCTCCCCAGTGTTCTGTGTTCTGGTTACATACAGGGATTTAGCTTTCTCCCCAGTGTTCTGGTTACATACAGGGATTTAGCTTTCTCCCCAGTATTCTGTGTTCTGGTTACATACAGGGATTTAGCTTTCTCCCCAGTATTCTGTGTACTGGTTACATACAGGGATTTAGCTTTCTCCCCAGTATTCTGGTAACATACAGGGATTTAGCTTTCTCCCCAGAATTCTGTGTACTGGTTACATACAGGGATTTAGCTTTCTCCCCAGTGTTCTGTGTTCTGGTTACATACAGGGATTTAGCTTTCTCCCCAGTGTTCTGTGTTCTGGTTACATACAGGGATTTAGCTTTCTCCCCAGTGTTCTGGTTACATACAGGGATTTAGCTTTCTCCCCAGTATTCTGTGTTCTGGTTACATACAGGGATTTAGCTTTCTCCCCAGTATTCTGTGTACTGGTTACATACAGGGATTTAGCTTTCTCCCCAGTATTCTGGTAACATACAGGGATTTAGCTTTCTCCCCAGAATTCTGTGTACTGGTTACATACAGGGATTTAGCTTTCTCCCCAGTGTTCTGTGTTCTGGTTACATACAGGGATTTAGCTTTCTCCCCAGTGTTCTGGTTACATACAGGGATTTAGCTTTCTCCCCAGTGTTCTGTGTTCTGGTTACATACAGGGATTTAGCTTTCTCCCCAGTATTCTGGTAACATACAGGGATTTAGCTTTCTCCCCAGTGTTCTGGTTACATACAGGGATTTAGCTTTCTCCCCAGTGTTCTGGTAACATGCAGGGATTTAGCTTTCTCCCCAGTATTCAGTGTTCTGGTTACATACAGGGATTTAGCTTTCTCCCCAGTGTTCTGGTAACATACAGGGATTTAGCTTTCTCCCCAGTGTACTGGTTACATACAGGGATTTAGCTTTCTCCCCAGTGTTCTGGTTACATACAGGGATTTAGCTTTCTCCCCAGTGTTCTGGTAACATACAGGGATTTAGCTTTCTCCCCAGTGTTCTGGTAACATGCAGGGATTTAGCTTTCTCCCCAGTGTTCTGGTAACATACATGGATTTAGCTTTCTCCCCAGTGTTCTGGTTACATACAGGGATTTAGCTTTCTCCCCAGTGTTCTGGTAACATACAGGGATTTAGCTTTCTCCCCAGTGTTCTGGTAACATACAGGGATTTAGCTTTCTCCCCAGTGTTCTGGTTACATACAGGGATTTAGCTTTCTCCCCAGTGTTCTGTGTTCTGGTTACATACAAGGATTTAGCTTTCTCCCCAGTGTTCTGGTTACATACAGGGATTTAGCTTTCTCCCCAGTATTCTGTGTTCTGGTTACATACAGGGATTTAGCTTTCTCCCCAGTATTCTGTGTACTGGTTACATACAGGGATTTAGCTTTCTCCCCAGTGTTCTGGTAACATGCAGGGATTTAGCTTTCTCCCCAGTATTCAGTGTTCTGGTTACATACAGGGATTTAGCTTTCTCCCCAGTGTTCTGGTAACATACAGGGATTTAGCTTTCTCCCCAGTGTACTGGTTACATACAGGGATTTAGCTTTCTCCCCAGTGTTCTGGTTACATACAGGGATTTAGCTTTCTCCCCAGTGTTCTGGTAACATACAGGGATTTAGCTTTCTCCCCAGTGTTCTGGTAACATGCAGGTATTTAGCTTTCTCCCCAGTGTTCTGGTAACATACAGGGATTTAGCTTTCTCCCCAGTGTTCTGGTAACATGCAGGGATTTAGCTTTCTCCCCAGTGTTCTGGTAACATACAGGGATTTAGCTTTCTCCCCAGTGTTCTGGTTACATACAGGGATTTAGCTTTCTCCCCAGTGTACTGGTTACATACAGGGATTTAGCTTTCTCCCCAGTGTTCTGGTTACATACAGGGATTTAGCTTTCTCCCCAGTGTTCTGGTAACATACAGGGATTTAGCTTTCTCCCCAGTGTTCTGGTAACATGCAGGGATTTAGCTTTCTCCCCAGTGTTCTGGTAACATACATGGATTTAGCTTTCTCCCCAGTGTTCTGGTTACATACAGGGATTTAGCTTTCTCCCCAGTGTTCTGGTTACATACAGGGATTTAGCTTTCTCCCCAGTGTTCTGGTAACATACAGGGATTTAGCTTTCTCCCCAGTGTTCTGGTAACATACAGGGATTTAGCTTTCTCCCCAGTGGTCTGGTAACATACATGGATTTAGCTTTCTCCCCAGTGTTCTGGTTACATACAGGGATTTAGCTTTCTCCCCAGTGTTCTGTGTTCTGGTTACATACAGGGATTTAGCTTTCTCCCCAGTGTTCTGGTTACATACAGGGATTTAGCTTTCTCCCCAGTATTCTGTGTTCTGGTTACATACAGGGATTTAGCTTTCTCCCCAGTATTCTGTGTACTGGTTACATACAGGGATTTAGCTTTCTCCCCAGTGTTCTGGTAACATGCAGGGATTTAGCTTTCTCCCCAGTATTCAGTGTTCTGGTTACATACAGGGATTTAGCTTTCTCCCCAGTGTTCTGGTAACATACAGGGATTTAGCTTTCTCCCCAGTGTACTGGTTACATACAGGGATTTAGCTTTCTCCCCAGTGTTCTGGTAACATACAGGGATTTAGCTTTCTCCCCAGTGTTCTGGTTACATACAGGGATTTAGCTTTCTCCCCAGTGTTCTGTGTTCTGGTTACATACAGGGATTTAGCTTTCTCCCCAGTGTTCTGGTTACATACAGGGATTTAGCTTTCTCCCCAGTATTCTGTGTTCTGGTTACATACAGGGATTTAGCTTTCTCCCCAGTATTCTGTGTACTGGTTACATACAGGGATTTAGCTTTCTCCCCAGTGTTCTGGTTACATACAGGGATTTAGCTTTCTCCCCAGTATTCTGTGTACTGGTTACATACAGGGATTTAGCTTTCTCCCCAGTATTCTGTGTTCTGGTTACATACAGGGATTTAGCTTTCTCCCCAGTATTCTGTGTACTGGTTACATGCAGGGATTTAGCTTTCTCCCCAGTGTTCTGGTAACATACAGGGATTTAGCTTTCTCCCCAGTATTCTGTGTTCTGGTTACATACAGGGATTTAGCTTTCTCCCCAGTATTCTGGTTAGATACAGGGATTTAGCTTTCTCCCCAGTATTCTGTGTACTAGTTACATACAGGGATTTAGCTTTCTCCCCAGTATTCAGTGTTCTGGTTACATACAGGGATTTAGCTTTCTCCCCAGTGTTCTGGTAACATACAGGGATTTAGCTTTCTCCCCAGTGTACTGGTTACATACAGGGATTTAGCTTTCTCCCCAGTGTTCTGGTAACATACAGGGATTTAGCTTTCTCCCCAGTGTTCTGGTTACATACAGGGATTTAGCTTTCTCCCCAGTGTTCTGTGTTCTGGTTACATACAGGGATTTAGCTTTCTCCCCAGTGTTCTGGTTACATACAGGGATTTAGCTTTCTCCCCAGTATTCTGTGTTCTGGTTACATACAGGGATTTAGCTTTCTCCCCAGTATTCTGTGTACTGGTTACATACAGGGATTTAGCTTTCTCCCCAGTGTTCTGGTTACATACAGGGATTTAGCTTTCTCCCCAGTATTCTGTGTACTGGTTACATACAGGGATTTAGCTTTCTCCCCAGTATTCTGTGTTCTGGTTACATACAGGGATTTAGCTTTCTCCCCAGTATTCTGTGTACTGGTTACATGCAGGGATTTAGCTTTCTCCCCAGTGTTCTGGTAACATACAGGGATTTAGCTTTCTCCCCAGTATTCTGTGTTCTGGTTACATACAGGGATTTAGCTTTCTCCCCGGTGTTCTGTGTACTGGTTACATACAGGGATTTAGCTTTCTCCCCAGTGTTCTGTGTTCTGGTTACATACAGGGATTTAGCTTTCTCCCCAGTATTCTGGTTAGATACAGGGATTTAGCTTTCTCCCTAGTATTCTGTGTACTAGTTACATACAGGGATTTAGCTTTCTCCCCAGTGTTCTGTGTTCTGGTTACATACAGGGATTTAGCTTTCTCCCCAGTGTTCTGGTTACATACAGGGATTTAGCTTTCTCCCCAGTATTCTGTGTTCTGGTTACATACAGGGATTTAGCTTTCTCCCCAGTATTCTGTGTACTGGTTACATACAGGGATTTAGCTTTCTCCCCAGTGTTCTGTGTTCTGGTTACATACAGGGATTTAGCTTTCTCCCCAGTGTTCTGGTTACATACAGGGATTTAGCTTTCTCCCCAGTATTCTGTGTTCTGGTTACATACAGGGATTTAGCTTTCTCCCCAGTATTCTGTGTACTGGTTACATACAGGGATTTAGCTTTCTCCCCAGTATTCTGGTAACATACAGGGATTTAGCTTTCTCCCCAGAATTCTGTGTACTGGTTACATACAGGGATTTAGCTTTCTCCCCAGTGTTCTGTGTTCTGGTTACATACAGGGATTTAGCTTTCTCCCCAGTGTTCTGTGTTCTGGTTACATACAGGGATTTAGCTTTCTCCCCAGTGTTCTGGTTACATACAGGGATTTAGCTTTCTCCCCAGTATTCTGTGTTCTGGTTACATACAGGGATTTAGCTTTCTCCCCAGTATTCTGTGTACTGGTTACATACAGGGATTTAGCTTTCTCCCCAGTATTCTGGTAACATACAGGGATTTAGCTTTCTCCCCAGAATTCTGTGTACTGGTTACATACAGGGATTAGCTTTCTCCCCAGTGTTCTGTGTTCTGGTTACATACAGGGATTTAGCTTTCTCCCCAGTGTTCTGGTTACATACAGGGATTTAGCTTTCTCCCCAGTGTTCTGTGTTCTGGTTACATACAGGGATTTAGCTTTCTCCCCAGTATTCTGGTAACATACAGGGATTTAGCTTTCTCCCCAGTGTTCTGGTTACATACAGGATTTAGCTTTCTCCCCAGTGTTCTGGTAACATGCAGGGATTTAGCTTTCTCCCCAGTATTCAGTGTTCTGGTTACATACAGGGATTTAGCTTTCTCCCCAGTGTTCTGGTAACATACAGGGATTTAGCTTTCTCCCCAGTGTACTGGTTACATACAGGGATTTAGCTTTCTCCCCAGTGTTCTGGTTACATACAGGGATTTAGTTTTCTCCCCAGTGTTCTGGTAACATACAGGGATTTAGCTTTCTCCCCAGTGTTCTGGTAACATGCAGGGATTTAGCTTTCTCCCCAGTGTTCTGGTAACATACATGGATTTAGCTTTCTCCCCAGTGTTCTGGTTACATACAGGGATTTAGCTTTCTCCCCAGTGTTCTGGTAACATACAGGGATTTAGCTTTCTCCCCAGTGTTCTGGTAACATACAGGGATTTAGCTTTCTCCCCAGTGTTCTGGTAACATACAGGGATTTAGCTTTTCTCCCCAGTGTTCTGTGTTCTGGTTACATACAAGGATTTAGCTTTCTCCCCAGTGTTCTGGTTACATACAGGGATTTAGCTTTCTCCCCAGTATTCTGTGTTCTGGTTACATACAGGGATTTAGCTTTCTCCCCAGTATTCTGTGTACTGGTTACATACAGGGATTTAGCTTTCTCCCCAGTGTTCTGGTAACATGCAGGGATTTAGCTTTCTCCCCAGTATTCAGTGTTCTGGTTACATACAGGGATTTAGCTTTCTCCCCAGTGTTCTGGTAACATACAGGGATTTAGCTTTCTCCCCAGTGTACTGGTTACATACAGGGATTTAGCTTTCTCCCCAGTGTTCTGGTTACATACAGGGATTTAGCTTTCTCCCCAGTGTTCTGGTAACATACAGGGATTTAGCTTTCTCCCCAGTGTTCTGGTAACATACAGGTATTAGCTTTCTCCCCAGTGTTCTGGTAACATACAGGGATTTAGCTTTCTCCCCAGTGTTCTGGTAACATGCAGGGATTTAGCTTTCTCCCCAGTGTTCTGGTAACATACAGGGATTTAGCTTTCTCCCCAGTGTTCTGGTTACATACAGGGATTTAGCTTTCTCCCCAGTGTACTGGTTACATACAGGGATTTAGCTTTCTCCCCAGTGTTCTGGTTACATACAGGGATTTAGCTTTCTCCCCAGTGTTCTGGTAACATACAGGGATTAGCTTTCTCCCCAGTGTTCTGGTAACATGCAGGGATTTAGCTTTCTCCCCAGTGTTCTGGTAACATACATGGATTTAGCTTTCTCCCCAGTGTTCTGGTTACATACAGGGATTTAGCTTTCTCCCCAGTGTTCTGGTTACATACAGGGATTTAGCTTTCTCCCCAGTGTTCTGGTAACATACAGGGATTTAGCTTTCTCCCCAGTGGTCTGGTAACATACATGGATTTAGCTTTCTCCCCAGTGTTCTGGTTACATACAGGGATTTAGCTTTCTCCCCAGTGTTCTGTGTTCTGGTTACATACAGGGATTTAGCTTTCTCCCCAGTGTTCTGGTTACATACAGGGATTTAGCTTTCTCCCCAGTATTCTGTGTTCTGGTTACATACAGGGATTTAGCTTTCTCCCCAGTATTCTGTGTACTGGTTACATACAGGGATTTAGCTTTCTCCCCAGTGTTCTGGTAACATGCAGGGATTTAGCTTTCTCCCCAGTATTCAGTGTTCTGGTTACATACAGGGATTTAGCTTTCTCCCCAGTGTTCTGGTAACATACAGGGATTTAGCTTTCTCCCCAGTGTACTGGTTACATACAGGGATTTAGCTTTCTCCCCAGTGTTCTGGTTACATACAGGGATTTAGCTTTCTCCCCAGTGTTCTGGTAACATACAGGGATTTAGCTTTCTCCCCAGTGTTCTGGTAACATACAGGGATTTAGCTTTCTCCCCAGTGCTGTGGTAACATACAGGGATTTAGCTTTCTCCCCAGTGTTCTGATTACATACAGGGATTTAGCTTTCTCCCCAGTGTTCTGGTAACATACAGGGATTTAGCTTTCTCCCCAGTGTTCTGGTAACATACAGGGATTTAGCTTTCTCCCCAGTGTTCTGGTTACATACAGGGATTTAGCTTTCTCCCAGTGTTCTGTGTTCTGGTACATACAGGGATTTAGCTTTCCCCAGTGTTCTGGTTACATACAGGGATTTAGCTTTCTCCCCAGTATTCTTGTTCTGGTTACATACAGGGATTTAGCTTTCTCCCAGTTCTGTACTGGTTACATACAGGGATTTAGCTTTCTCCCCAGTATTCTGGTAACAACAGGGATTAGCTTTCTCCCCAGTATTCTGTGTACTGGTTACATACAGGGATTTAGCTTTCCCCCAGTTTCTGGTACATACAGGGATTTAGCTTCTCCCCAGTAGTTCTGGTTACATACAGGGATTTAGCTTTCTCCCCAGTGTTCTGGTTACATACAGGGATTTAGCTTTCTCCCCAGTGTTCTGGTTACATACAGGGATTTAGCTTTCTCCCCAGTGTTCTGGTTACATACAGGGATTTAGCTTTCTCCCCAGTGTTCTGGTTACATACAGGGATTTAGCTTTCTCCCCAGTGTTCTGGTTACATACAGGATTTAGCTTTCTCCCCAGTATTCTGGTTTCTGGTTACATACAGGGATTTAGCTTTCTCCCCAGTATTCTGGTTACATACAGGGATTTAGCTTTCTCCCCAGTATTCTGGTTACATACAGGGATTTAGCTTTCTCCCCAGTGTACTGGTTACATACAGGGATTTAGCTTTCTCCCCAGTGTTCTGTGTTCTGGTTACATACAGGGATTTAGCTTTCTCCCCAGTAATTCTGGTTACATACAGGGATTTAGCTTTTCTCCCCAGTATTCTGTGTTCTGGTAACATACAGGGATTTAGCTTTCTCCCCAGTGTACTGGTTACATACAGGGATTTAGCTTTCTCCGCAGTATTCTGTGTACTAGTTACATACAGGGATTTAGCTTTCTGCCCAGTATTCTGTGTACTGGTAACATACAGGGATTTAGCTTTCTCCCCAGTGTTCTGTGTACTGGTTACATACAGGGATTTAGCTTTCTCCCCAGTATTCTGGTAACATACAGGGATTTAGCTTTCTCCCCAGTATTCTGGTTACATACAGGGATTTAGCTTTCTCCCCAGTATTCTGGTAACATACAGGGATTTAGCTTTCTCCCCAGTATTCTGGTAACATACAGGGATTTAGCTTTCTCCCCAGTGTACTGGTTACATACAGGGATATAGCTTTCTCCCCAGTGTTCTGGTTACATACAGGGATTTATCTTTCTCCCCAGTGTTCTGGTTACATACAGGGATTTAGCTTTCTCCCCAGTGTACTGGTAACATACAGGGATTTAGCTTTCTCCCCAGTGTACTGGTTACATACAGGGATTTAGCTTTCTCCCCAGTGTTCTGTGTACTGGTTACATACAGGGATTAGCTTTCTCCCCAGTGTTCTGTGTTACATACAGGATTTAGCTTTCTCCCCAGTATTCTGTGTTCTGGTTACATACAGGGATGTAGCTTTCTCCCCAGTATTCTGGTTACATACAGGGATTTAGCTTTCTCCCCAGTATTCTGTGTTCTGGTAACATACAGGGATTTAGCTTTCTCCCCAGTATTCTGGTTACATACAGGGATTTAGCTTTCTCCCCAGTATTCTGTGTTCTGGTAACATACAGGGATTTAGCTTTCTCCCCAATATTCTGGTAACATACAGGGATTTAGCTTTCTCCCCAATATTCTGGTAACATACAGGGATTTAGCTTTCTCCCCAATATTCTGGTAACATACAGGGATTTAGCTTTCTCCCCAGTATTCTGGTTACATACAGGGATTTAGCTTTCTCCCCAGTATTCTGGTTACATACAGGGATTTAGCTTTCTCCCCAGTATTCTGGTACATACAGGGATTTAGCTTTCTCCCCAATATTCTGGTAACATCAGGGATTTAGCTTTCTCCCCAATATACTGGTACATACAGGGATTTAGCTTTCTCCCCAGTATTCTGGTTACATACAGGGATTAGCTTTCTCCCCAGAATTCTGGTTACATACAGGGATTTAGCTTTCTCCCCAGTATTCTGGTTACATACAGGGATTTAGCTTTCTCCCCAGTGTTCTGGTTACATACAGGGATTTAGCTTTCTCCCCCAGTGTCTGGTACATACAGGATTTAGCTTTCTCCCCAGTGTTCTGTTTACATACAGGGATTTAGCTTTCTCCCCAGTGTTCTGTTTACATACAGGGATTTAGCTTTTTCCCCAGTATTCTGTGTTCTGGTTACATACAGGGATTTAGCTTTCTCCCCAGTATTCTGGTTACATACAGGGATTTAGCTTTCTCCCCAGTATTCTGGTTACATACAGGGATTTAGCTTTCTCCCCAGTGTACTGGTTACATACAGGGATTTAGCTTTCTCCCCAGTGTTCTGTGTTCTGGTTACATACAGGGATTTAGCTTTCTCCCCAGTATTCTGGTTACATACAGGGATTTAGCTTTCTCCCCAGTATTCTGTGTTCTGGTAACATACAGGGATTTAGCTTTCTCCCCCAGTGTACTGGTTACATACAGGATTTAGCTTTCTCCGCAGTATTCTGTGTACTATTACAGGGATTTAGCTTTCTCCCCAGTATTCTGTGTACTGGTACATACAGGGATTTAGCTTTCTCCCCAGTATTTCTGGTAACATACAGGGATTTAGATTTCTCCCCCAATATTCTGGTACATACAGGGATTTAGCTTTCTCCCCAATATTCTGGTACATACAGGGATTTAGCTTTCTCCCCAGTATTCTGGTTACATACAGGGATTTAGCTTTCTCCCCAGTATTCTGGTTACATACAGGGATTTAGCTTTCTCCCCAGTATTCTTGTTACATACAGGGATTTAGCTTTCTCCCCATATTCTGGTAACATAGGGATTTAGCTTTCTCCCCAATATTCTGTTACATACAGGGATTTAGCTTTCCCCAGTATTCTGGTTACATACAGGGATTTAGCTTTCTCCCCAGATTCTGGTTACATACAGGGATTAGCTTTCTCCCAGTATTCTGGTACATACAGGGATTTAGCTTTCTCCCCAGTATTCTGGTACATACAGGGATTTAGCTTTCTCCCAGTGTTCTGGTTACATACAGGGATTTAGCTTTCTCCCCAGTGTCTGGTTACATACAGGGATTAGCTTTCTCCCCAGTGTTTCTGGTTACATACAGGGATTTAGCTTTCTCCCCGTAATTCTGTGTTCTGGTACATACAGGGATTTAGCTTTCTCCCCAGTATTCTGGTTACATACAGGGATTTCTTTCTCCCAGTATTCTGGTTACATACAGGGATTTAGCTTTCTCCCCAGTATTCTGGTTCATACAGGGATTAGCTTTCTCCCAGTTTCTGTGTACGGTTACATACAGGGATTTAGCTTTCTCCCCGTATCTGTGTACTGGTTACATACGGGATGTTAGCTTTCTCCCCAGTGTTTTCTTGTGTACTGGTATACATACGGGATTTAGCTTTCTCCCCAGTGTTCTGTGTACTGGTTACATACAGGGATTTAGCTTTCTCCCAGTATTCTGGTTACATACAGGGATTTAGCTTTCTCCCCAGTATTCTGGTACATACAGGGATTTAGCTTTCCCCCAGTATTCTGTGTTCTGGTTACATACAGGGATTAGCTTTCTCCCCAGTTTTTCTGGGTACGGTTACATACAGGGATTTAGCTTTCTCCCCAGTATTCTGTGTACTGGTTACATACGGGGATTTAGCTTTCTCCCCCAGTGTTCTGTGTACTGGTTACATACGGGGATTTAGCTTTCTCCCCAGTGTTCTGTGTACTGGTACATACGGGATTATCTTTCTCCCCAGTGTTCTGTGTACTGGTTACATACAGGGATTTAGCTTTCTCCCCAGTGTTCTGGTTACATTACAGGGATTTAGCTTTCTCCCCAGTATTCTGGTGTCTGGTTACTACAGGGATGTAGCTTTCTCCCCAGTATTCTGGTTACATACAGGGATTTAGCTTTCCTCCCAGTATTCTGTGTTCTGGTACATACAGGGATTTAGCTTCTCCCCAGTATTCTGGTTACATACAGGGATTTAGCTTTCTCCCCAGTAGTCTGTGTTCTGGTAACATACAGGGATTTAGCTTTCTCCCCAATATTCTGGTAAATACAGGGATTTAGCTTTCTCCCCACTATTCTGGTAACATACAGGGATTTAGCTTTCTCCCCAATATTCTGGTAACATACAGGGATTTAGCTTTCTCCCCAAGTATTCTGGTTACATACAGGGATTTAGCTTTCTCCCCAGTATTCTGGTTACATACAGGGATTTAGCTTTCTCCCCAGTATTCTGGTTACATACAGGGATTTAGCTTTCTCCCCAATTATTCTGGTAACATACAGGGATTTAGCTTTCTCCCCAATATACTGGTAACATACAGGGATTTAGCTTTCTCCCCAGTATTCTGGTTACATACAGGGATTTAGCTTTCTCCCCAGAATTCTGGTTACATACAGGGATTTAGCTTTCTCCCCCAGTATTCTTTCTGGTTACATACAGGGATTTAGCTTTCTCCCCAGTGTTCTGGTTTACATACAGGGATTTAGCTTTCTCCCAGTGTTCTGGTTACATACAGGGATTTAGCTTCTCCCCATGTTTCTGGTTTACATACAGGGATTTAGCTTTCTCCCTATGTTCTGTTTACATACGGGATTTAGCTTTCTCCCCAGTATTCTGTGTTCTGGTTACATACAGGGATTTAGCTTTCTCCCCCAGTATTCTGTGTTACATACAGGGATTTAGCTTTCTCCCAGTATTCTGTTACATACAGGGATTTAGCTTTCTCCCAGTGTACTGGTTACATACAGGGATTTAGCTTTCTCCCCAGTGTTCTGTGTTTCTGTTACATACAGGGATTTAGCTTTCTCCCCAGTATTCTGGTTACATACAGGGATTTAGCTTTCTCCCCAGTATTTTGTTCTGGTAACATACAGGGATTTAGCTTTCTCCCCAGTGTACTGTTACATACAGGGATTTAGCTTTCTCTCTGCAGTATTCT
>NW_021822620.1:0-21268 GCF_901001165.1 Salmo trutta
CTCCCTCCCTCTAGACCCACCACTCTACTCTCCCTCCCTCTAGACCCACCACTCTACCTCTCCTCCCTCTAGACCCACCACTCTACCTTCCCTCCCTCTAGACCCACCACTCTACCTCTCCCCTCCTCTAGACCCACACTCTACCTCTCCCTCCCTCTAGACTCACCACTCTACCTCTCCCTCCTAGACCCACCACTCTACCTCCTCTCCCTCTAGACCACCACTCTACCTCTCTCCCTCTAGACCCACCACTCTACCTCTCCTCCCTCTAGACCCACCACTTACCTCTTCTCCCTCTAGACCCACCACTCTACCTCTCCCTCCCTCTAGACCCACCACTCTACCTTCCTCCCTCCTCTAGACCCACCACTCTACCTCTCCCTCCCTCTAGACCCACCACTCTACCTCTCCCTCCCTCTAGACCCACCACTCTACTCTCCCTCCCTCTAGACCACCACTCTACCTCTCCCTCCCTCTAGACCCACCATATACTCCTCTCTCCTCTAGACCCACCACTCTACCTCTCCCTCCCTCTAGACCCACCCCTCTACCTCTCCCTCCCTCTAGACCCACCACTCTACCTCTCCCTCCCTCTAGACCCACCACTCTACCTCTCTCTCCTAGACCCACCACTCTACCTCTCCCTCCCTAGACCCACCACTCTACCTCTCCCTCTCTAGACTGACCACTCTACCTCTCCCTCCTCGACGACCACTCTATCCTTCCTCCCCTAGACCCACCACTCTACCTCTCTCTCCCTCTAGACCCACCACTCTACCTCTCCCTCCCTCTAGACCCACCACTTCTCCTCTCCTCTCTAGAACCCACCACTCTACCTCCTCCCTCTAGACCCACCACTCTCTCTCCCTCCTCTAGTCCCACCACTCTACCTCTCCCTCCCTCTAGACCCACCACTCTACCTCTCCCTCCTCTAGACCCCACCCGACACTCTACCTCTCCCTCCCTCTAGACCCACCACTCTACCTCTCCCTCCCTCTAGACCCACCACTCTACCTCTCCCTCCCTCTAGACCCACCACTCTACCTCTCCCTCCCTCTAGACCCACCACTCTACCTCTCCCTCCCTCTAGACCCACCACTCTAACCTCTCTCTCCCTCTAGACCCACCACTCTACCTTCCCTCCCTCTAGACCCACCACTCTACCTCTCTCTCCCTCTAGACCCACCACTCTACCTCTCCTCCCTCTAGACCACCACTCTACCTCTCCCTCCCTCTAGACCCACCATCTACCTCTCCCTCCCTCTAGACCCACCACTCTACCTCTCCCTCCCTCTAGACCACCACTCTACCTCTCTCTCCCTCTAGACTCACCTCTACCTCTCCCTCCCTCTAGACCCACCACTCTACCTCTCTCCCTCTCGACCCACCACTCTACCTTCCCTCCCTCTAGACCCACCACTCTACCTCTCCCTCCCTCTAGACCCACCACTCTACCTCTCCCCCCTCTAGACTGACCACTCTACCTCTCCTCCCTCTAGACCACCATCTACCTCCTCCTCCCTCTAGACCCACCACTCTACCTCTCCCTCCCTCTAGACCCACACTCTACCTCTCCCTCTTAGACCCACCACTCTACCTCTCCCTCCCTCTAGACCCACCACTCTACCTCTCTCTCCCTCTAGACCCACCACTCTACCTCTCCCTCCCTCTAGACCCACCTCTACTCTCCCTCCCCCTAGACCCACCACTCTACCTCTCCCTCCCTCTAGACCCACCACTCTACCTCTCCCTCCCTCTAGACCCACCACTCTACCTCTCCCTCCCTCTAGACCCACCACTCTACCTCTCCCTCCCTCTAGACCCACCACTCTACCTCTCCCTCCCTCTAGACTGACCACTCTACCTCTCCCTCCCTCTAGACCCACCACTCTCCCTCTCCCTCCCTCTAGACACCACCACTCTACCTCTCTCTCCCTCTAGACTCACACTCTACCTCTCCCTCTAGACCCACCACTCTACCTCTCTCTCCCTCTAGACCCACCACTCTACCTCTCCCTCCTCTAGACCCACCACTCTACCTCTCTCTCCCTCTAGACCCACCACTCTACCTCTCCCTCCCTCTAGACCCACCACTCTACCTCTCCCTCCCTCTAGACCCACCACTCTACCTCTCCCTCCCTCTAGACCCACCACTCTACCTCTCTCTCCCTCTAGACCCACCACTCTACCTCTCCCTCCCTCTAGACCCACCACTCTACCTCTCCCTCCCTCTAGACCCACCACTCTACCTCTCCCTCCCTATAGACCCACCACTCTACCCTCTCTCCCTCTAGACCCACCACTCTACCTCTCCCTCCCTCTAGACCACCACTCTACCTCTCCCTCCCTCTAGACCCACCACTCTACCTCTTCTCCCTCTAGACCCACCACTCTACTCTCCCTCCCTCTAGACCCCCACTCTACCTCTCCTCCCTCTAGACCCACCACTCTACCTTCTCCCTCTAGACCACCACTCTACCTCTCCCTCCTCTAGACCACCACTCTACTCTCCCTCCCTATAGACCCACCACTCTACCTCTCCCTCCTCTAGACCCACCACTCTACCTCTCCCTCCCTCTAGACCCACCACTCTACCTCTCTCTCCCTCTAGACCCACCACTCTACCTCTCCCTCCCTCTAGACCCACCACTCTACCTCCCCTCCCTCTAGACCCACCACTCTACCTCTCCCTCCCTCTAGACCACCACTCTACCTCTCCCTCCCTCTAGACCCACCACTCTACCTCTCCCTCCCTCTAGACCCACCACTCTACCTCTCCCTCCCTCTAGACTCACCACTCTACCTCTCCCTCCCTCTAGACCCACCACTCTACCTCTCCCTCCCTCTAGACCCACCACTCTACCTCTCCCTCCCTCTAGACTCACCACTCTACCTCTCCCTCCCTCTAGACTCACCCCTCCATCTCTCTCTCCCTCCCTCCACCTCTACCTCTCTCCATTCATCCCCCTTCACCCCTCCCTCCCTCCCCTCACCTGTTCCTCCCTCCACCTCAGCTCTGAAAATGATGAGCAATACGGCCCCTGCACTAATGCACTCGTTCAGGATGGAGGTCATTCTTTCTTCAGGGGGGGTCGTGTGTGTCCGTGCCTGGCTGCACAATGTCTGTGCTGCTGGATGTGTGTCCCTGTGTGTTGTGTGTGTGTGTGTGTGTGTGTGTGTGGTTGTGTGTGTGGTGTGTGTGTGTGTGTGTGTGTGTGTGTGTGTGTGATCTTACCCTCTACTTTACACTGGAAGCCGTCCCCGTTCTCCTCGGCAGTTTGCTTCTGGTTCTTCCCCTGGTCCCCTGGGAACTCTCACTGTTGTTATACACCCACTGTATACTGTCCTGCTGTATGGGGAACACCACAAACACCAGTTACATTACACAGGGTGGACCTGCCTTTTCATGTTCAATGTACAGCTTATAAACCAGCCAGATGGTGTAGAGGTCCTGCTGTGTGGTTAGGACCAGTTAAAGAGGGGTTAACATTGCATGTGAAAATAGCTGCAACAGCTCTGGTCTATGATGTCACGGTTGGCCTGTCAGAGCAAACTGAGGCTTCACAAACACACTGCAGCACAAACACAACCCCATGCCAATCTCATCAAACCACTGTTCCGTGCCACGGGCGGACAAAAGGGGGCGTGTGTCCCCTCCACAACCCAACCCACGGCCAGCTCCCTGCCAGGACCACATGCTGTGATCGCCCACTGTGCTGTGGTCTGCTAGGGTACACCTATAGACACACAGACCCCCCCCTTTAGGGGTTTCCCTGAGCCCTGGTCTGATGTGAACCAGAATCTCAGTAGTGTTGAACCATGTAGCTCTTCATTAAACCACCAATTCCAAGGCTGGCTCATCTCTCCCCTCTGTTCTTCTCTCCATCTCTGTTCTTCTCTCCATCTCTCCCCTCTGTTCTTCTCCTCACCCTCTGTTCTTCTCCTCCATCTCTGTTCTTCTCCTCCATCTCCCCCCTCTGTTTCTTCTCCTCCATCTCTCCCTCTGTTCTTCTCCTCACCCTCTGTTCTTCTCCTCCATCTCGTTCTTCTCCTCCATCTCCCCCTCTGTTCTTCTCCTCACCCTCTGTTCTTCTCCATCTCTGTTTCTCCTCCATCTCTCCCCTCTGTTCTTCTCCTCACCCTCTGTTCTTCTCCATCTCTGTTCTTCTCCTCCATCTCCCCCTCTGTTCTTCTCCTCCCTTCTGTTCTTCTCCTCCTCTCCCCCCTCTGTTCTTCTCCTCCCCTCTGTTCTTTCCTCCATCTCTTCCCTCTGTTCTTCTCCTCCCCTCTGTTCTTCTCCTCCATCTCTGTTCTTCTCTCCATCTCCCCCCTCTGTTCTTCTCCTCCATCTCCCCCTCTGTTCTTCTCCTCCATCTCTCCCCTCTGTTCTTCTCCTCCATCTCTCCCCTCTGTTCTTCTCCTCCATCTCCCCCCTCTGTTCTTCTCCTCCATCTCCCCCTCTGTTCTTCTCCTCCATCTCCCCCCTCTGTTCTTCTCCTCCATCTCTCTCTAAACATTCTCCTACAGAGGAGACTAGTGTAGGCTGGCTACTTCCCAACACTCTCCAAGCTCTTTCTCCCCCAGCCCCCAGCCTCTCTCCCCCCCTCCCCGGCCTCCCTTTCCCTCTCTGTGTGTGGGGAGAGAGACGGGAGAGCTGGGTCATTAAGCAGGAATAATACTAGTATTGGCTCTGTAGAACAGAGCAGGGCTGACCCCTGGCTCACTGCTCACTGAGGGGCTGATGCTGTTGTAGGAGAGACTGGGTGGAGAGTGGGGGGGGGGAAAGACTGGGTGGGGGGGAGAGACTGGGCGGGGGGGGGGGGGGAAGAGACTGGGTGGAGGGTGGGGGGGAAGAGACTGGGTGGGGGGTGGTGGGGAGAGAGACTGGGTGGGGGGGTGGGGAGAAGAGATGGGTGGGGGTGGGGGGAAGACACTGGGTGGGGGGTGGGGGGAAGAGACTGGGTGGGGGGGTGGGGGGAAGAGACTGGGTGGGGGTGGGGGAAGAGACTGGGTGGGGGGAAGAGACTTGGTGGAGGGGGTGGGGGTTAGAGACTGGGTGGGGGGTGGGGGGGAAGAGACCTGGGTGGGGGTTAGAGACCTGGGTGGGGGGTGGGGGGGAAGAGACTGGGTGTGGGGGTGGGGGAAAGAGACTGGGTGGGGGGAAGAGAGGGAGAGACTTGGTGGAGGGGTGGGGGGAAGCAACTGGGTGGGGGGTGGGGGGAAGAGACTGGGTGGGGGGGGGGGGGGAAGAGACTGGGGGGGGGGGTGGGGGGAACGAGACTGGGTGGGGGGGAAGAGACTCTGGTGGAGGGTGGGGAGTAGAGACTGGGTGGGGGGTGGGGTGAAGAGACTGGGTGTGGGTCGAGATGGGGTGGGGGGGGTGGGTGGGGGGAACGAGGAAGAGACTGGGTGGGGGGTGGGGGGGGGGGGGAAGAGACTGGGTGGGGGGGGTAGGAGAAGAAGAGACTGGTGTGTGTGGGGTGGGGGGTATGAGACTGGTGGGGGGTGGGGGGAAGAGACTGGGTGGGGGGTAGAGACTGGTGGGGGGTGGGGGGGGAAGAGACTGGGTGGGGGGTAGGGAGAAGAGACTGGGTGGGGGGTGGGGGGGAAGAGACTGGGTGGGGGGTAGAGACTGGGTGGAGGGTGGGGGGGGAAGAGACTGGGTGGGGGGTAGGGAGAAGAGACTGGGTGGGGGGTGGGGAGAAGAGACTGGGTGCGTGGGGAGGGAAGAGACCGGGTGGGGGGTGGGGGGAAGACACTGGGTGGGGGGGGGGGACTGGAGTTGGAGTTCTAGTACTCCTCTCCTCTCCTCTCCTTCCTGTATTACCTGTGTGGGTCTTCTGTATTTCCTACAGGCAGTAACGTGTGCGATGACGCTGGCGTGGCTCTCCTTACTGACGTTGATGTTGTTCACCTTGATGATACACTGGCCAGGGTGGAGCCCTGCGATGGCTGCCACCGTACCTACACAAAGGAGAGAAGAGAAGGGTCAAGGTTAAAGTACCCACACATAGATGAGGTCGTCACAAGTTACCACAACCATAAAGTCATAAATCCATCTTATTTCTACAATTTCTCTTCTTAAAATCAGATTTTAAACCTGGACTTCCAGTCATTGCGCTAACGCTAGTTAGCAATTGTGCTAGTTAGCAACTCCCTTTAAACTACACATAGAGACATAAAATGGTATCCACAAGTTAATGACTCCAGGTATGTATCCCAAAGTATCCCTTTAACCCTAACCACATTGCTAACCTTATGCCTAATCCGAATTTAAGACCAAAAAGCTAATTTGTGTTTTCATGACTTTTTCCGATATAGCCAATTTTGACTTTGTAGCTGTTCTAACTTGTGACAACCAAGGAGAGGGGAGGAAAGAACAAGACCACTTCCTAGATGATGGAAGGGCCAGAGAGGGGTGGGTTTACAGAGATAGGTGGGATGGACTGAGAATAGCTGAGGGGTGGGTTTACAGAGATAGGTGGGACGGACTGAGAGTAGCTGAGGGGTGGGTTTACAGAGATAGGTGGGATGGACTGAGAGTAGCTGAGGGGTGGGTTTACAGAGATAGGTGGGACGGACTGAGCGTAGCTGAGGGGTGGGTTTACAGAGATAGGTGGGACGGACTGAGAGTAGTTGAGGGGTGGGTTTACAGAGATAGGTGGGATGGACTGAGAGTAGCTGAGGGGTGGGTTTACAGAGATAGGTGGGACGGACTGAGAGTAGCTGAGGGGTGGGTTTACAGAGATAGGTGGGACGGACTGAGCGTAGCTGAGGGGTGGGTTTACAGAGATAGGTGGGATGGACTGAGAGTAGCTGAGGGGTGGGTTTACAGAGATAGGTGGGACGGACTGAGAGTAGCTGAGGGGTGGGTTTACAGAGATAGGTGGGATGGACTGAGAGTAGCTGAGGGGTGGGTTTACAGAGATAGGTGGGATGGACTGAGAGTAGCTGAGGGGTGGGTTTACAGAGATAGGTGGGACGGACTGAGAGTAGCTGAGGGGTGGGTTTACAGAGATAGGTGGGACGGACTGAGAGTAGCTGAGGGGTGGGTTTACAGAGATAGGTGGGATGGACTGAGAGTAGCTGAGGGGTGGGTTTACAGAGATAGGTGGGATGGACTGAGAGTAGCTGAGGGGTGGGTTTACAGAGATAGGTGGGATGGAGAGACAGACAGACACAGACAGACAGACAGACAGACAGACAGACAGACAGACAGACAGACAGACAGACAGACAGACAGACAGACAGACAGACAGACAGACAGACAGAGACACAGAGAGACAGAGGAGAGAGACACAGAGACACAGAGAGACACAGAGAGACAGAGGAGAGAGAGCGTGACATAGATGTGTGTGTGTGAGAAATGGCCTCCAGAAACAGGGCATTAAAACAACAGACAGACTGGGTCCCACTACTAGCACATGTTGATGAGATGGTCTGCAGCGCAAACAGTCCATCAGTGGCACCAAACACTACAGATGACATTAACCTACTTACAGACCTGGTCTGTCAAACCCAGGTGGCACCAAACACTACAGATGACATTAATCCTGCTTACAGACCTGGTCTGTCAAACCCAGGTGGCACCAAACACTACAGATGACATTAACCCTGCTTACAGACCTGGTCTGTCAAACCCAGGTGGCACCAAACACTGCAGATGACATTAACCCTGCTTACAGACCTGGTCTGTCAAACCCAGGTGGCACCAAACATTGCAGATGACATTAATCCTGCTTACAGACCTGGTCTGTCAAACCCAGGTGGCACCAAACACTACAGATGACATTAATCCTGCTTACAGACCTGGTCTGTCAAACCCAGGTGGCACCAAACACTACAGATGACATTAACCCTGCTTACAGACCTGGTCTGTCAAACCCAGGTGGCACCAAACACTGCAGATGACATTAATCCTGCTTACAGACCTGGTCTGTCAAACCCAGGTGGCACCAAACACTACAGATGACATTAATCCTGCTTACAGACCTGGTCTGTCAAACCCAGGTGGCACCAAACACTGCAGATGACATTAACCCTGCTTACAGACCTGGTCTGTCAAACCCAGGTGGCACCAAACACTGCAGATGACATTAATCCTGCTTACAGACCTGGTCTGTCAAACCCAGGTGGCACCAAACACTACAGATGACATTAATCCTGCTTACAGACCTGGTCTGTCAAACCCAGGTGGCACCAAACACTACAGATGACATTAACCCTGCTTACAGACCTGGTCTGTCAAACCCAGGTGGCACTACACCCAGTCAGACAGACAAACAGCAGAACCCAGAGAGCATGGTTTACCCAGTCTCCCCAGTACACACCATTATTAGGATCAAAAGCTACTTTTAGTTTCTAGAAAAGTTGTTTTGCCAGATCTAACAGAAAGGGAAAAGAGAGAGAGAGAAAGAGAGAGAGAAAGAGAGCGAGAGACTGTATATATACACACAATATGATATTTGAAATGTCTTTATTCTTTTGGAACTTCTGTGAGTGTAATGTTTACTGTTCATTTTTATTGTTTATTTCACTTTTGTTTATTATCTACTTCACTTGCTTTGGCAATGTTATATGCTTTGGCAATATGTTTCCCATGCCAATAAAGCTCCTTGAATTGAAATTGAATTGAGAGAGACAGAAGCGGAAGATTGTTTATCTGAGGTAGAGTGTGGACCCCTCCCCTCGATTTCGGTCTCTATTTCTGTCGTCTCAGAGATGTGATTCCGACTTCAAGGTTTACAGCTATCAGGGAGGAAGTGCGTGGCAGACAAAATATTCCCTGTTTGTTTTTATCTCTCAAACACACACAACATACCACCGAGTCTTAATATCTCTCTACTGGAATTGGGTTTCTGAAGACAGGAGTGAAGAAGTGATTCGTCTGTACTTTTGCTGTAAACTTTACTGACTCCTGAAGACGCCAAGTCCTCTAAAGCGATATAGACTCCAGCCGAAAGAGAATGATCAGTGGCGTAAAGTACTTAAGTAAAAATACTTTAAAGTACTACTCAAGTAGTTTGTTGGGGGGTATCTTTACTTTACTATTTTTACTTTACTACACTCCTAAAGAAAAGTGTGTACTTTTTACTCCATACATTTTCCCTGACACCTAAAAGTACACGTTACATTTTGACAGGAAATTGGTCCAATTAATGCATTTATCAAGAGAACATCCCTGGTCATCTCTACTGCCTCTGATCTGGCGGACTCGCTAAACACAAATGCTTTGTTTGTAAATTATGTCTGAGTGTTGCAGTGTGCCCCTGGCTATCTGTCAATAAAATAAAAAATTAAATTGTGCTTAATATGGCTTGCTTAATAGAAATAATTTGAAATGATTTACAGTATACTATTACTTTTCATACTTAAGTACATTTTAGCAATTCCTTTTACTTTTGATACTTAAGTATTTTTAAAACCAAATGCTTTTAGACTTCTAGTCAAGTCGTAATTTACTGGGTGACTTTCACTTTTCATTTTCTCGGTAGCTTTACTTTTACTCAAGTATGACAGTTGAGCACTAGCCCCACCACTGAGAATTCGACATTACCAAGGCAGCTATATACCCCGCCAGAGGAAACGGTACGCTGAGATACCTCCGCAGTCTAAAGCAGACAGCTACAAAAGAGTTTCTACCTGCCACATATAGATGAAGATAACTCGCAAAGGTTGTGTGCGTTCGTGCCTGCCTGCGTGGCAGTGCTCTGTGTCCAGGCCTCGTCAATAGCAGTAGAGATGATGAAGACCTGTCCTATTGTGAGTCCCAAACGAGGAGAGGGGATGAGCTGCTCTTACTCTGTGTGTGTGTGTGTGTGTGTGTGTGTGTGTGTGTGTGTGCGTGTGTGCGTGTGTAGAGAAGCCGGTATAGTACATCCTACAGAGCATCATACCACGGATCTCTTCGTGATGATAACTCTCACACAGCTCAGACTGTTTGTTAGAGAGACGGTCTCGCTCTCAGGTACGAGTGCAATTTCTTTCAGAATGCATTGTTTTGAAAGATAATGGTCCGACCGAAACTGGCCCGGCGGGCGGTGAATGCTCTGGCTGCTTTCACACCCATTCCAGCCCTCATTTCTCTAAGGTTTCAACAGACTTCAACAGGCTGGGCCAGTGACAATTACAACACAAAACATGTCCAACAACTGTCAGGAAAAGGAGAAGGGGGCTATGCCCTGAGAAAATACTACTACACACACACACACACACACACACACACACACATACACACACACACACACACACCGCAGGGAGAGTGGCTATGCCCTGAAAAAATAACTCCACAATAACACAGCATGTTTTCAAAGAGCCTTCAGACGAGCTGCTTCAGATTGGACAATAGTTTTGCTTCAGGAAGAAAACAAGCATCGATTCCCCTGAGAACGACGAGACAGGACAGGATTGTTTTTCGATTGGCCTCCTATCTCCCGCCGGCGCTGATAGCACCGCTTTTAAGAGGAGGGGGGGGGGGAGAGCTGGGGAGGACCTGATGAGTTCCCAAACACACAAAGGAAAACCACAGAAAGTGTTGAATAGGCCTCTGGTTCAGATATCAGAAACGTTCAAGAGCAACACATATTGTATTTGACTTGTATTGTATGTAAATTGACCCGACGACCTTGAGGAGTAGAGGGAACCGCAACGACTTTGCGACTAACACACACACACACACACACACACACACACACACGCAGCGAGTCAGGCAGGCCAGGGCTGAACCCTGCAGCCAGCTGCCTCCCAGCTGTGCCACGCTCAGCAGAGGAAACAGGGTGAGAGAAGCCCTTTTCTGGTGTCACAGATGGGCAGCGAGGGGCTACAGTGTGTGTCTTACCTCTGCCAACAGCGTGCACCACAGAAGGACCAAAGCCCCTGATCTGGAACCCCAGTCCATCTGCTGAGTCTGGGATCTTCACTGTCCTGAGGAAGGAGGAAACATGGCTTTAGGTGTGTTACACGCGCACGCGCACACACACACACACACACACACACACACACACACACACACACACACACTTACTCTCTAGGCTTGGTGCTAACCAGCACTCTGAGAGGTCCCTTGCTGGTGAAGCAGTGTTTGAGGAAAGCCTCCATCTCAGGGAACGGCCTCAGGAACACCAGGTCTCCATTTATAGAAAACACCTTCCTCCCTACCTCTAGACCTGCCATCTGCACAGAGAGAAGAAAAACAAGGCTTATTACACGACAGCTACGACGGGGGGGGGGGGGGGATCAAGCGTTAAGGGAATCAAGCGTGCCAGCCAGGCCCCCGTCCACTGACCTCGGCCTACCGCCTTCAAGGCTGCTGGAAATGAGGGCTGAGACTGGGATCGATCTCTTGAGTTTCCCCTGAAACCAAGTCCCAGCCTTGTCCTCTAGACGATCAAAGCCGCTGAACACAAAAGGAGACCTCAAATATGTGCTGACGTGTTGACGTGGTCTATTTCAGCGCCAGACCGCAGCGTCAACTACCGCAGAGCCAGTTCAAACTCAGAGCAAACCGTCACATCCAGAGGTTTCTACCCTTCAGAATTATGATCAGAGGGGTGTGTGTGTGTGTGTGTGTGTGTGTGTGTTTCAGACAAACGATCAAACGCCTTACTCAGACTGCTGAGGCCCACAGACTAACCAGACCTGAACAGCATTACGTTTCCAATTTACCAGCGTGGAAACAGACATTCAAAAGTTACACTTCGTGTTATGTTGCCTGCTCAGCGTGGCCAGATCAGAGAGACCCTAGTCTCCTGCCTGCTCAGCGTGGCCAGATCAGAGAGATCCTAGTCTCCTGCCTGCTCAGCGTGGCCAGATCAGAGAGACCCTAGTCTCCTGCCTGCTCAGCGTGGCCAGATCAGAGAGACCCTAGTCTCCTGCCTGCTCAGCGTGGCCAGATCAGAGAGACCCTAGTCTCCTGCCTGCTCAGCGTGGCCAGATCAGAGAGACCCTAGTCTCCTGCCTGCTCAGCGTGGCCAGATCAGAGAGACCCTAGTCTCCTGCCTGCTCAGCGTGGCCAGATCAGAGAGACCCTAGTCTCCTGCCTGCTCAGCGTGGCCAGATCAGAGAGACCCTAGTCTCCTGCCTGCTCAGCGTGGCCAGATCAGAGAGATCCTAGTCTCCTGCCTGCTCAGCGTGGCCAGATCAGAGAGACCCTAGTCTCCTGCCTGCTCAGCGTGGCCAGATCAGAGAGATCCTAGTCTCCTGCCTGCTCAGCGTGGCCAGATCAGAGAGACCCTAGTCTCCTGCCTGCTCAGCGTGGCCAGATCAGAGAGACCCTAGTCTCCTGCCTACTCAGCGTGGCCAGATCAGAGAGACCCTAGTCTCCTGCCTGCTCAGCGTGGCCAGATCACAGAGACCCTAGTCTCCTGCCTGCTCAGCGTGGCCAGATCAGAGAGACCCTAGTCTCCTGCCTGCTCAGCGTGGCCAGATCAGAGAGATCCTAGTCTCCTGCCTGCTCAGCGTGGCCAGATCAGAGAGACCCTAGGGGCTGAACTGGAGAAAGCAACACAGAAGGAGAACTTGTTGACAACGAGCTTGAGTCACATTGTGTGTGTGTGTGTGTGTGTGTGTGTGTGTGTGTGTGTGTGTGTGTGTGTGTGTAAGTCACTCTGGATAAGAGCGTCTGCTAAATGACTAAAATGGCAATGTAGAAATATGTGTGTGTATCAGAGGTAGAGGTTAACCATCAGGGCACATAAACCACAGGGGGAGTGGGAGTGTTGACAACAGTCACGTGGGCGGAGAGAGAGATAGGGATTAGCTTTGCATGCGAGGTGGGAGTGTGTGTGTGTGTGTGTATGTGTGTGTGTGTGTGTGTGACCCTCACCTCTGCATGCGAGCCCTTCTCCACTGACTTGATGATGGGTACTCTGTTTCTGTCCTCAAGGCTGAAACCATAACCTCCTTCACTGGGTCTTATCTGAAACAACACATTCCCTGTGAGTGGCTAAAACACACACACACACACGCACACACGCACACGCACACACCACACACACACACCACACACACACACACACACACACACACCTCACATGATGGGGCACACAAATTAGCCAAGTGTGGCAGTCTTAGAAAACACGTAGACAGAACACACACACACACACACAAGCAGGATTATGCACGCACACATACACACAGTCTTACAGAACACACACACGTGCACGCACGCACACTTCCACACACTTCCACTACCACACACACAGATACTGTGACCCACAGATAGTGACTCAGGTATTTAATCAGCCCTCCAGAAGGACTTGCTTACTGGGGTGTTAAATCCCATTTTGCAGCAAATGTGGTCCGTAACCTTCTGTTTTCCGCTGAGTCGAGATTATTTGTTATGTACTCTTTTTATGGTTTGCTCATAGATTTTCTCTGTGTGTGTGTGTGTGTGTGTGTGTATATATGAGAGAGAGAGGCATAGTGTCTCTCCATTGACCAAAAACATGACATTAGTTAGGAGAGAAGGAGAGTCCATTCAGAATCAGAAATTGTCTTGGCATAGAGAAGAGTCCAATACGTCCTGTTAATGAACTGTACAGCATGGCTGAATGAGGACCATATCCAAATCATTACTGGAGAACCAGAAGTGTGAGAGTTTTCAGCTGCGGGTAATAAGATTGTGTGTGTGTGTGTGTGCGCAGGCGCGCACATAAAAGGGTCCGCGCGCGCCCGTGTGTACGCATGGATCAAGAGGCATCGCTCACCAACAGTGACTTGGCGATGACATTCTCAGCTATCTTCAGGTCGTGTTTCATGGCTTGCTTGTGTTTGGTGTTTGATCCCTCCATCTCCTCATCCGCAAAGAAACGGAACAACAGAGGCTCGTCTTTGAACTCGCTCTTTTCCAACACTGGAGAAAAGAAGAGAAAGAACTATAGAATGAGACGGTTAGACACAATTACTCCCTGCCTGTCCCCAGAAATACAGCGAGCTTACCAAGGCTTCCCTCTCCGCCTCCTAAATGGCAACCTAATCCCTATGTCGGGCCCATAGGCCTCTGGTCAGAAGTAGTGCACTGTGTAGGGAACGGGATGCAATTTAAGATGCACCCCCCCCCATGTATGAAATGAACCTTGCGGTTGAATTACTTCTACCTATCTCTTCTGTGCTGATTGAAGAGATTTGGTGTCAAGTTGTCTCTCTGTCACAAACCCATTGTCTACTTTGATCCCCTTTAGGTGATTCTGAACACTGGGTCCAAATGGCACCCTACCCCCCTATATTGTGCACTACTATTGACAGGGTACCATTGGTTATGAATATTTCGATTGGGGATCAAAGATAAATGTGTCAACGAGGCTGGGAGAAAGATTCTGACGTTTCTGTTACACACACAGACGCGCTCGCGCGCTCACGCACACGCAAAGAAAACCGCTGTTGATTCTGTTCCTCTCACTTTGTAAAAGTAGTTCTACTTATTCACTTACAATGAGACACTGCAAAAACAAGGCTTCCATTACTCAGTGTTTCCTATTAGCGTGTGTGTGTGTGTTTTAGCGTGGCTGTGGCGAGAATGTTTGTTGGTCTGGGTGTGAACGACTGGTCGTCATAGTTACCGGTTCTTTATGGCAGCCAGGCTGCTTTTTCGAGAGCAGGGTTCCCTTGTGCCAAATGCACACACACACACACACACACACACACACACACACACACACACACACACACATACATACATACATACATACATACACACACACACACACACACACACAAATACACACATACATACACATAAATACACACACACACACATAAATACACACAGACACACACATACATACACACACACACACATAAATTAAAACTTGTTTTTCAACCACTCCACAAATGTCTTGTTAACAAACTATAGTTTTGGCAAGTCGGTTAGGACATCTACTTTGTGCATGACAAGTCCTTTTTCCAACAATTGTTTACCGACAGATTATTTAACTTATAATTCACTGTATCACAATTCCAGTAGGTCAGAAGTTTACATTCACTAAGTTGACTGTGCCTTTAAACAGCTTGGAAAATTCCAGAAAATGATCTCATGGCTTTAGAAGCTTCTGTTAGGCTAATTGACATAATTTGAGGTGTACCTGTGGATGAATTTCAAGGCCTACCTTGAACCTCAGTTACTCTTTGCTTGACATCATGGGAAAGAAGACCTCAGAAAAATAATTGTAGACCTCCACAAGTCTGGTTCATCCTTGGGAGCAATTTCCAAACGCCTGAAGGTACCACGTTCATCTGTACAAACAATACTATGCAAGTATAAACACCATGGGACCCCGCGGCCATCATACCACTCAGGAAGGAGACGCATTCTGTCTCCCAGAGATGAACGTACTTTAGTGCGAAAAGTGCAAATCAATCCCAGAACAACAGCTAAGGATCTTGTGAAGGTGCTGGAGGAAACAGGTACAAAAGTATCTATATCTACAGTAAAACGAGTTCTATATCGACATAACCTGAAAGGCCGCTCAGCAAGGAAGAAGCCACTGCTCCAAAACCGCCGTTTGCAACTGCACATGGGGACAAAGATCGTACTTTTTGGAGAAATGTCCTCTGGTCTGATGAAACAAAAATAGAACTGTTTGGCCATAATGACCATCGTTATGTTTGGAGGAAAAAGGGGGAGGCTTGCAAGCCGAAGAACACCATCCCAACCGTGAAGCACGGGGGTGGCAGCATCATGTTGTGGGGGTGCTTTGCTGCAGGAGGGACTGGTGCACTTCACAAAATAGATGTCATCATGAGGAGGAAAATTATGTGGATATATTGAAGCAACATCTCAAGACATCAGTCAGGAAGCTAAAGCTTGGTCGCAAATGGGTCTTCCAAATGGACAGTGACCCCAAGCATACTTCCAAAGTTGTGGCAAAATGCCTTAAGGACAACAAATTCAAGGTATTGGGTTGTCCATCACAAAGCCCTGACCTCAATCCCATAGAAAATTTGTGGGCAGAACTGAAAAAATGTGTGCGAGCAAGGAGACCTACAAACCTGACTCAGTTACTCCAGTTCTGTCAGGAGGAATGGGCCAAAATTCACCAAACTTATTGTGGGAAGCTTGTGGAAGGCTACCCAAAACGTTTGACCCAAGTTAAACAATTTAAAGGCAATGCTACCAAATACTAATTGAGTGTATGTAAACTTCTGACCCACTTGGAATGTGATGAAAGAAATAAAAGCTGAAATAAATAATTCTCTCTACTATTATTATTTAACATTCTTAAAATAAGGTGGTGATCCTAACTGACCTAAGACAGGGAATTTTTACTAGGATTAAATGTCAGGAATTGTGAAAAACTGAGTTTAAATGTATTTGGCTAAGGTGTATGTAAACTTCCGACTTCAACTGTACACACACACACACACACACACATCTTTTTTCTTCTTCATTACCCTCATGATGCAACTAACTGCTTCAAACTACAATTCAGTTTAGCTTCATATTGAGCCAAATTACCAGCCAGTGTATGTAACAGTCATAACAACTAAAACCATCAAACTTTACTTTCTTTAATTTCTCCTCCCTCCCTCCCTCCCTCCCTCCCTCCCTCCCTCCGTCTCTGTGTAATTTCACCATTCGTGCCGATAAGTTATTTGGCCTGTTAAGTGACCATTATAATGATTGACATTATATCTGATCCCGCCAGAGACAGAGGGAAATGTTGAGGAAACTGTTTCTTTCTTTCTGTCTCTCGGGGGGTATTCAGTATTTCAAGGTCGAGGGTCTGGGTTTAGAACTTGTGTTGCCATGGAGTCCAGTTGACCCAAGTCCTTTCTGAGCTCCATCTTACTCTGCAAGCTGGCTCCCTCACTCTCTAATTTAAGAGTGTGTGTGTGTGTGTGTGTGTGTGTGTGCATTGTGGTGTTACATAGATGACATTTATGTAGATGAAGTGAAGAAATCTGTCTGTCTGTCTGTCTGTCTGTCTGTCTGTCTGTCTGTCTGTCGTACCGTGGTGCATGAAGCCATTGTCACACAGCTCCTTCCCCAAGATCAACGACTCCTCCCTCGTCCTGCAGTCCCCCTAGAAAGAGAGAGAGCGAGAGAATGGGGGGGGGGGGATAGTGAGTGGAGAGAGGGGGGGGGGGAAATAGCATGTTTAGAGAACGGTCAAAGTGTCACACTCACACCGTCCCTTTGTTCTTCTGTCCAACAGGCCTGCAGACCAGGCCAAACCACAACACACTCATTCCCCCCCCCCCCCCCCCCCCCCCCCACACACACACACACACACACACACAGGATAGTTCCAGTCCTGAGTTGGTTCCATTGTAAAGCATTTCATTTACCGTCAGTCAGTATCCTGTATGAGACTATCAATCTGTGAAGCTCAAAGCTCCATGTCAGGACCAATAGAGATCAGTCATGTAGTTACAATGATGCTCCCTCGCCGTCTGGCTTCCCCTAGTTCCTCTGTGGAACGGCAACCCGCGCACACACACACACACACACACACACTAGAAGACTCCGAGGTTTGTTTTGCGGCTTGTTGCCTCAGTCTGCGACCTCCGACCGGCCTGTTGACAAAACACACACTTCCCTGTTCCCTTTCTTCCTCTGTTTCTGTCTTCCTTCCTCTCTTTCCTCTTTCAATGTTTTCCAGAGGGGGGGAGAAATGTGTTTCAAATATACATACATGTACATGCCAATAGAGACCATTCAGAATAACATGTGAAGGAGGGTTGGGGTCAGGGAGAGAAAGGAGGAAAGGTGTAGGGGTTAGGGGTCAGGGAGAGAAAGGAGGAAAGGTGTAGGGGTTAGGGGTTAGGGGTTAGGGGTCAGGGAGAGAAAGGAGGTGAGATGTAGGTTTTACCTGTGCTATGAGCCAGTCTATCAACTTGTTGGCCATCACCACCGACTTGTACGTTCTCAAGTGGTAGTCCTTGTCCCTGGGTGGACAGAACAAAACAGAGATCCAGTTAGAACACGACGCAGGCTAGACACAGAACAGTTCTAATCAGACTTAGGACAGACTGAAGAACAGTTATAACAGTCCACATCAGCGAATCCCCTTCAACTTGACATTTGAACAGTGAAAGTAAAAAGGCCCCAGAACAAACGATCGTATGTCCCTGAGTTCTGTCAACTCGGAGCATCAAATGTAGACGTCTTACTGCCCCAACTGGATACGGCTGTGGGAGACCCCAGAACATTTCTGTTATCCATTCATTCAGTATTGGTCAAGTGCTTCATACTATCCATCAAAAGTAATGTCTGTCAGCAGAGACGGTAACAGGCTGTGGGTCTACGGGAGAGCCTTGGGGCGCCGTGGCTGAGTCCCAAATGGCGCCCTATTCCCCACATAGTGCACCACCGTTGTCTGCATAGGGAGCAGGGTGAAATCTGGGACCGTGTGTTATTAACTGTGTCACCACTATGACTGACTCGGTCAGCTGACCCTTCCTCTGCCTGCCAGACCGGGGAATGTCGCTGTCACACACACACACACACACTGTACGCACGTGTACACACACACACACACACACACACACACTGTACGCACGTGTACACACACACACACACACACACACACACACACACACACACACACACACACACACAGACCAGGAAATGTGACTGAACCACATCGGTGGGTGATTTTCCCATGAACACGGGGATCTCCCTACGGACACACAGGGGCTGGAAAGTCCAGGACCACCACATAGCTGTGTTAGACACCGGGTCTGGACACTGATGAGGGCGGGGCCGGTGTGATGTATGGGATTTGTTAGTCAGGCACGTTGCTCTGCTGTGCCAGGCCCAGACCTCCAGGAAAAGAGCCAGGGAGGCAGGAGGCTGGCTGTTTTCCCCCTCAGAATTAGCGAGCGGGCCTGGGGGTACGGACGGACGGACGGGGGGGGGTTAAGAGCAGGCTGTCAGAGTGAAAAACGAGGGGTGAAGACTGGGCCAGCGGGAAGCCATATGCCTGGCATAAGGAGGCAGAGCTGAACTGAAACGTGGTTAAGGTCAGAGAGGAGTTTCAGCTTGCCTTTCGTCCTCTGGATTACATTCCCTCTACCTGGGAGGTAGCCTGGTAGCCTCTTAGGGTGAAGACACGATTCTCCATCCTATTCCAGAAGTGTGCACTTGCAAACTCCCTGTCATGGATTTAAAATGGCTGCAGTGAGTTTCCAGCACTGTTAAACGTGAGAAAGGGTTCAGATGGAAAAGGCAGCGTGTCCATATCGAACACGTAACCGATTCTAATTGTTATGGACACCGCAAAGGGCTACTCTGAGTCGATGTTCACGTCACAAGAAGTAATTCCCCTCAACCACACCCACTAATTGGGGGAAACAAACATTCTTTCCCATTGACCCTCGCTGTAAAAGAGCCAACTTTTGTTTTTGTTTTTTTTGTTACACAGAAATAACAAAACACGCTGAAAAGCTGCTGTGAGTCAGTGGGGTAAAGAAAACCCCCTGAATGAGTAGGTGTTCTAACACTTTACACCGGTAGTGTATGAATATAGTTACAAAAAATATATATATATATGGGGGATTGGAAATGACGCAGACAATTACGTTGATGGAAGCTACAATCTATCTGCAATATTAAAGCTGATCTAGCCCCTAAAATATATAATCATCATCCTCATCCTCATCATCATCATCATCGTCAGGCCCAGTCCAGCAAGGCGAGACTGGCAGGCATACTGGCACGCTTTTCATGATTTTACAAGCCATAGGAATTGAGCGGTTCATACCACATCATTGTGTGTGCTGTCATTAGATCCGGTAGAAGTGTAGGGCTCCGTCCCAAAATGGCCCAAGTCAAAAGTAGTGCATTAGGTTTGCCATTTGGAGCACAGACTATGACCGCGGGGGCTGCATGTATCCCTACAGGAGAGACGTGTAACACTAAAACGGCCCGAGGGACCCCGTCGTGGGGGCGGATTCACTGCTTTCTTGTGGGGAAAGCGGGGGCGTCACACACACACACACACACACACTCGCTTCGTCAGCCAGGAAATTCCACCTAATTAGGTAGGGGCTGAACGCACCAATTAGAGGCCTGGCATTCCAAGGGCCAGAGACCCATTGTGAAAGATACACACACGGCAGAGGCACTCATCACACTCAGAGCCAGGAATGCATTGTGAGGGATACTCTCTCTCTCTCTCTGTGTCTCTCTCTCTCTCTGTGTCTCTCTCTCTCTCTCTCTCTCTCTCTCTCTCACACACACACGATCTTTCTCTCTCCCTCTCCTTCTGTCTCTCCCTCACAAATTGACAGGGTCATCCACCACTCTAGCTAGCTTAAGTTAATGTACAGTACGCTATTCTGTGTACAATTTATTCAATGGCAGACACACAGCTGAGCCTACCAGCAGGACTTTCTGTAGACTTCAACTCTACTCTACACCTCTACCCCCCACCATGGTCTCCTCCTCTCTCCTCCTCTCCTCCCCACTACGGTCTCCTCCTCTCTCCTCCTCTCCTCCCCACCATGGTCTCCTCCTCTCTCCTCCTCTCCTCCCCACTACGGTCTCCTCCTCTCTCCTCCTCTCCTCCCACTACGGTCTCCTCCTCTCCTCCCACTACGGTCTCCTCCTCTCCTCCCCACTACGGTCTCCTCCTCCTCCCCACTACGGTCTCCTCCTCTCTCCTCCTCTCCTCCCCACTACGGTCTCCTCCTCTCCTCCCCACTACGGTCTCCTCCTCTCTCCTCCCCACTACGGTCTCCTCCTCTCTCCTCCCCACTACGGTCTCCTCCTCTACCCCCTCTCCTTATCTACCTCCTCCCTCCTCTACCCCCTCTCCTCCTCTACCCCTCTCCTCCTCTACCCCCTCTCCTCTCCTCCTCTACCCCCTCTCCTCCTCTACCCCCCTCTCCTCCTCTACCCCCTCTCCTTATCTACCTCCTCTCCTCCTCTACCCCCTCTCCTCCTCTACCCCCTCTCCTCCTCTACCCCCTCTCCTCATCTACCCCCTCTCCTCCGCCTCCTCTCCTCCTCTACCTCCTCTACCCCCTCTCCTCCTCCGCCTCCTCTCCTCCTCTACCTCCTCTACCCCCTCTCCTCCTCTACCCCCTCTCCTCATCTACCCCCTCTCCTCATCTACCCCCTCTCCTCCGCCTCCTCTCCTCCTCTACCTCCTCTCCTCCTCTACCCCCTCTCCTCCTCCACCCCCTCTCCTTATCTACCTCCTCTCCTCCTCTACCCCCTCTCCTCCTCTACCCCTCTCCTCCTCTACCCCCTCTCCTCCTCTACCCCCTCTCCTCCTCCTACCCCCTCTCCTCATCTACCCCCTCTCCTCATCTACCCCCTCTC
>NW_021822621.1:5000-21361 GCF_901001165.1 Salmo trutta
CTTAACCCTTTTATTGCTGGGCTCCTGCAGAGACATGGAACATACAGTCCCTCAGAGACATGGGACATACAGTCCCTCAGAGACATGGGACATACAGTCCCTCAGAGACATGGGACATACAGTCCCTCAGAGACATGGGACATATAGTCCCTCAGAGACATGGGACATACAGTACCTCAGAGACGCGATGGGACATACAGTCCCTTAGAGACGTGATGGGACATACAGTCCCTCAGAGACATGGGACATACAGTACCTCAGAGACACGATGGGACATACAGTCCCTCAGAGACATGGGACATACAGTCCCTCAGAGACACGATGGGACATACAGTCCCTCAGAGACATGGGACATACAGTCCCTCAGAGACATGGGACATACAGTACCTCAGAGACATGGAACATACAGTCCCTTAGAGACGTGATGGGACATACAGTCCCTCAGAGACATGGGACATACAGTCCCTCAGAGACACGATGGGACATACAGTACCTCAGAGACACGATGGGACATACAGTACCTCAGAGACTCGATGGGACATACAGTACCTCAGAGACATGGGACATACAGTACCGTTAGACTACACCTCCTCATACAGTGAGGGGGGAAAAAAGTATTTGATTCCCTGCTGATTTTGTACGTTTGCCCACTGACAAAGAAATGATCAGTCTATCATTTTAATGGAAGGTTTATTTGAACAGTGAGAGACAGAATAACAACCAAAAAATCCAGAAAAACATGTAAAAAATGTTATAAAATTATTTGCATTTTAATGAGGGAAATAAGTATTTGACCCCTCTGCAAAACATGACTTAGTACTTGGTGGCAAAACCCTTGTTGGCAATCACAGAGGTCAGACGTTTCTTGTAGTTGGCCACCAGGTTTGCACACATCTCAGGAGGGATTTTGTCCCACTCCTCTTTGCAGATCTTCTCCAAGTCATTACGTTTTCGAGGCTGACGTTTGGCAACTCGAACCTTCAGCTCCCTCCACAGATTTTCTATGGGATTAAGGTCTGGAGACTGGCTAGGCCACTCCAGGACCTTAATGTGCTTCTTCTTGAGCCACTCCTTTGTTGCCTTGGCCGTGTGTTTTGGGTCATTGTCATGCTGGAATACCGATCCACGACCCATTTTCAATGCCCTGGCTGAGGGAAGGAGGTTCTCACCCAAGATTTGATGGTACATGGCCCCGTCCATCGTCCCTTTGATGCGGTGAAGTTGTTCTGTCCCCTTAGCAGAAAAACACCCCCAAAGCATGTTTCTACCTCCATGTTTGACGGTGGAGATGGTGTTCTTGGGGTCATAGGCAGCATTCCTCCTCCTCCAAACACGGCGAGTTGAGTTGATGCCAAAGAGCTCCATTTTGGTCTCATCTGACCACAACACTTTCACCCAGTTGTCCTCTGAATCATTCAGATGTTCATTGGCAAACTTCAGACGGGCATGTATATGTGCTTTCTTGTGCAGGGGGACCTTGCGGGCGCTGCAGGATTTCAGTCCTTCACGGCGTAGTGTGTTACCAATTGTTTTCTTGGTGACTATGGTCCCAGCTGCCTTGAGATCATTGACAAGATCCTCCCGTGTAGTTCTGGGCTGATTCCTCACCGTTCTCATGATCATTGCAACTCCACGAGGTGAGATCTTGCATGGAGCCGCAGGCCGAGGGAGATTGACAATTCTTTTGTGTTTCTTCCATTTGCGAATAATCGCACCAAATGTTGTCACCTTCTCACCAAGCTGCTTGGCGATGGTCTTGTAGCCCATTCCAGCCTCGTGTAGGTCTACAATCTTGTCCCTGACATCCTTGGAGAGCTCTTTGGTCTTGGCCATGGTGGAGAGTTTGGAATCTGATTGATTGATTGCTTCTGTGGACAGGTGTCTTTTATACCGGTAACAAGTTGCGGTTAGGAGCACTCCCTTTAAGAGTGTGCTCCTAATCTCAGCTCGTTACCTGTATAAAAGACACCTGGGGGCCAGAAATCTTTCTGATTGAGAGGGGGTCAAATACTTATTTCCCTCATTAAAATGCAAATCAATTGATAACATTTTTGACATGCGTTTTTCTGGATATTTTCTTTTGTTATTCTGTCTCTCACTGTTCAAATAAACCTACCATTAAAATTATAGACTGATCCTTTCTTTATCAGTGGGCAAACGTACAAAATCAGCAGGGGATCAAATACCTTTTTCCCCCACTATAGTTGACTTCATCCCCCTAGCCGTTAGACTCCACCTCCTCATACAGCACACACACCTCAGAGTCCTTCATCAGGTCTGACATCATATCGTCGTCATCATCATCATCCTCGTCATCCTGCCAGAAATAACCAATCACAGAAGAGAATGAAGTCAGTCAAAATCAAAGTTTACTGGTCACGTACACATGCAGCAAGATGATTAAACCAGAAAAAAATATATACATAAATAAATTAAGAAATATCAGAACGAGCAATGTCATAAACCGGAATATAAATATATACATATAAGACCAATCAATCAATGAGCAAGAGCGAGATAGAGACAGAAAGAGGAGAGATGGCGAGAGAGAGATGGCGAGGGAGAGACAGAAGATATTGTTGCGAGGCTCAGTTCCTGTTTCCTGTGCGAGTCTCTAGAAGAGGAAGACTAGTTGAGTCAAATCTGAAATGGCTGCCAGTCACCACATCTACTACAGCTGTTTGTGACTGGAACACAAGACTTTTTAACTTCTTATCTATTTAATATTAGGTGACTGGACTATTCACACATTTTACTATTAAAAGTTATTAAAAACACTAGTGTGTGTCCAGACTGAGAAATGTGGTGTGTGTGTGTGTTTAGCACCATAATGAAAACCTATCCTGTCCTTTCAGCGATCAGCGATGAGTAGAGGAAAACACGTTTCAGTAGAGACAGAGAGCAGAGATGAACAGAGTGTTCAGTGTCCCTGTTTCTGTCTGTCAACAGCCTGTTCCGCTGAGGTCTCTGTCTCTGTTCAAGTCTGTGGCTGCAGAGGAGACGCTCAGTTTCCGTTAAAACAGACAAGAGAGACCGAGAAAGAGATTGATGAAGAAGGAGAGAGAGAGAGAGAGAGAGAGAGAGAGAGAGAGAGAGAGAGAGATTGATGAAGGAAAGAGAGAGAGAGAGAGAGAGATTGATGAAGGAAAGAGAGAGAGAGAGAGAGAGAGAGAGAGAGAGAGATTGATGAAGAAGGAAAGAGAGAGAGAGAAACAGCGAGAGGAAAAGAGAGAGCCAGGAAGTGTATAACAGAGAGCGAGATGTAGATAGGATTCTGAGGCGGTGTATCACTCACTCGGTCCTCTGTGATTCTGACGATGCTCTCAGAACCTGGATCCTGCTTCCTCTTTTTCTACACAGACAAACAAACTTAGTGACAGAGACCAATCAGGGGTTCTCAAAGTGGTTAGTATATCAATATCAAATCATTTCTGATAACTATGCAGTACCTGACTATGCAGTACCTGACTATGCAGTACCTGACTATGCAGTACCTGACTATGAAGTACCTGACTATGAAGTACCTGACTGTGATAACTATGCAGTACCTGACTATGCAGTACCTGACTATGCAGTACCTGACTATGCAGTACCTGACTATGCAGTACCTGACTATGCAGTACCTGACTATGAAGTACCTGACTGTGATAACTATGCAGTACCTGACTATGCAGTACCTGACTATGAAGTACCTGACTGTGATAACTATGCAGTACCTGACTATGCAGTACCTGACTATGAAGTACCTGACTGTGGTAACTATGCAGTACCTGACTGTGGTAACTATGCAGTACCCGACTGTGGTAACTACGCAGTACCCGACTGTGGTAACTACGCAGTACCCGACTGTGGTAACTCGCAGTACCCGACTGTGGTAACTACGCAGTACCCGACTGTGGTAACTACGCAGTACCCGACTGTGGTAACTACGCAGTACCCGACTGTGGTAACTACGCAGTACCCGACTGTGGTAACTACGCAGTACCCGACTGTGGTAACTACGCAGTACCCGACTGTGGTAACTACGCAGTACCCGACTGTGGTAACTACGCAGTACCCGACTGTGGTAACTACGCAGTACCCGACTGTGGTAACTACGCAGTACCCGACTGTGGTAACTACGCAGTACCCGACTGTGGTAACTACGCAGTACCCGACTGTGGTAACTACGCAGTACCCGACTGTGGTAACTACGCAGTACCCGACTGTGGTAACTACGCAGTACCCGACTGTGGTAACTACGCAGTACCCGACTGTGGTAACTACGCAGTACCCGACTGTGGTAACTAGCAGTACCCGACTGTGGTAACTACGCAGTTACCCGGACTGTGGTAACTACGCAGTACCCGACTGTGGTAACTACGCAGTACCCGACTGTGGTAACTACGCAGTACCCGACTGGACTGTGGTAACTACGCAGTACCCGACTGGACTGTGGTAACTACGCAGTACCCGACTGGACTGTGGTAACTACGCAGTACCCCGACTGGACTGTGGTAACTACGCAGTACCCCGACTGGACTGTGGTAACTACGCAGTACCCGACTGGATGTGGAACTACGCAGTACCCGACTAGAGTACCCGACTGTGGTAAACTACGCAGTACCCCGGACTGTGGTAATACGCAGTACCCGACTGTTGGTACCTACGAAGTACCGACTGTGGTAACTACGCAGTACCCGACTGTGGTAACTACGCAGTACCCGACTGTGGTAACTACGCAGTACCCGACTTGTGGTAACTACGCAGTACCCGACTGTGGTAACTACGCAGTTACCCGACTGTGGTAACTACGCAGTAACCCGACTGTGGTAACTACGCAGTACTCGACTGTGGTAACTACGCAGTACCCGACTGTGGTAACTACGCAGTACCCGACTGTGGTAACTACGCATTAACCCTACTGTGGTAACTACGCAGTACCCGACTGTGGTAACTACGCATACCCGACTGTGGTAACTACGCAGTACCCGACTGTGGTAACTACGCAGTACCCTACTGTGGTAACTACGCAGTACCCGACGCTGTGGTAACTAAGCAGTAACCGACTGTGGTAACTACGCAGTACCCGACTGTGGTAACTACGCAGTACCCGACTGTGGTAACTACGCAGTACCCGACTGTGGTAACTACGCAGTACCCGACTGTGGTAACTACGCAGTACCCGACTGTGGTAACTACGCAGTACCCGACTGTGGTAACTACGCAGAGTACCCGAACTGTGGTAACTACGCAGTACCCGACTGTGGTAAACTACGCAGTACCCGGACTGTGGTAACTACGCAGTACCGACTGTGGTAACTACGCAGTTACCCGACTGTGGTAACTACGCAGTACCGGACTGTGGTAACTACGCAGTACCCGACTGGACTGTGGTAACTACGCAGTACCTGACTGTGGTAACTACGCAGTACCTGACTGTGGTAACTACGCAGTACCTGACTGTGGGTACTGCGTAGTACCCGACTGTGGTAACTACGCAGTACCTGACTGTGGTAACTACGCAGTACCTGACGTGGTAACTACGCAGTACCCTGACTGTGGTAAATACGCAGTACCTGACTGTGGTAACTACGCAGTACCTGACTGTGGTAACTACGCAGTACCTGACTGTGGTAACTACGCAGTACCGACTGTGGTAAATACGCGTACTGACTGTGGTTAACTCCGCGTACGACTTGTGGTAACTACGCAGTACCTGACTGGACCTGTGGAACTACGCAGTACCGACGGACTGTGGTAACTACGCAGTACCCGACTGGACTGTGGTAACTACGCAGTTACCCGACTGTGACTGTGGTAACTACGCAGTACCCGACTGGACTGTGGTAACTACGCAGTACCCGACTGGACGTGGTAACTACGCAGTACCCGACTGGACTGTGGTAACTACGCAGTACCCGACTGGACTGTGGTAACTACGCAGTACCCGACTGGACTGTGGTAACTACGCAGTACCCGACTGGACTGTGGTAACTACGCAGTACCCGACTGGACTGTGGTAACTACGCAGTACCCGACTGGACTGTGGTAACTACGCAGTACCCGACTGGACTGTGGTAACTACGCAGTACCCGACTGGACTGTGGTAACTACGCAGTACCCGACTGGACTGTGGTAACTACGCAGTACCTGACTGTGGTAACTACGCAGTACCTGACTGTGGTAACTACGCAGTACCTGACTGTGGTAACTACGCAGTACCTGACTGTGGTAACTACGCAGTACCTGACTGTGGTAACTACGCAGTACCTGACTGTGGTAACTACGCAGTACCTGACTGTGGTAACTACGCAGTACCTGACTGTGGTAACTACGCAGTACCTGACTGTGGTAACTACGCAGTACCTGACTGTGGTAACTACGCAGTACCTGACTGTGGTAACTATGCAGTACCTGACTGGACTGTGGTAACTACGCAGTACCTGACTGTGGTAACTATGCAGTACCTGACTGTGGTAACTACGCAGTACCTGACTGTGGTAACTATGCAGTACCTGACTGGACTGTGGTAACTACGCAGTACCTGACTGTGGTAACTACGCAGTACCTGACTGTGGTAACTACGCAGTACCTGACTGTGGTAACTATGCAGTACCTGACTGGACTGTGGTAACTATGCAGTACCTGACTGTGGTAACTACGCAGTACCTGACTGTGGTAACTACGCAGTACCTGACTGTGGTAACTACGCAGTACCTGACTGTGGTAACTACGCAGTACCTGACTGTGGTAACTACGCAGTACCTGACTGTGGTAACTATGCAGTACCTGACTGGACTGTGGTAACTACGCAGTACCTGACTGTGGTAACTACGCAGTACCTGACTGTGGTAACTACGCAGTACCTGACTGTGGTAACTACGCAGTACCTGACTGTGGTAACTATGCAGTACCTGACTGGACTGTGGTAACTACGCAGTACCTGACTGTGGTAACTACGCAGTACCTGACTGTGGTAACTATGCAGTACCTGACTGTGGTAACTACGCAGTACCTGACTGTGGTAACTATGCAGTACCTGACTGTGGTAACTACGCAGTACCTGACTGTGGTAACTATGCAGTACCTGACTGATTGTTTTCAATTAAAATGATTAAAAAAAATAAACAAAAAATACCATCATAGCACAATTACCACTGGGACTTGAATGAATATTAGTAAAAGCAGATTAAACAACGTTTTGCGACGGGATCCGTGGAATAAGTTTAAAGTGTATAATACAATGTGGTATGTCTGTTCTTAACCCTGGGCAACATGGGTCTGGGACACTCATAGAGGACATTGGTATATACAGTACTTCTGTAATTTAAACTTTAAAACTGCAAAGTTCTCTCTACCTCGTGGCAAAAAATGTGTAGAATTGCAGGAAATTAGCTTCAAAAAGCTGCAACAACAATAAATCTCTCTCTGCCGCATGACAAAACTGTGTGGAATTGCAGGAAATGAGTTTGAAAAGTGCTAAAATGTTCTCTCCGATGCCAGAGGAAAGCTTTCAAAAAATTCTAGACTTGGTTCGTCCAGCCATGCAGACGTCATAGTAAAAACTCCTTGTAGACAATTTTCATATTTTTTTTTACTACATTTGAGTTGTGTTCTGATTATGATGGGGGGGGTCCCTGATGGGGGGGGGGGTCCCCGATGGGGGGGTCAAATTAGAGGGATGTAACATGAGAAACTTACTCCTGCATGGTCTGGGGGGCTGGTGGAGTGGGTAGCCCTCTGTACATCAGACCTAGAAAACACATCGAAAAGGTCATAAGACACAGAGAGACAGAATGATTTTAAACCTGCACTACATTGTTAATATGGTCATTAAGAGCAGAAGACAGAAAGCACAGTGAGAAGTAGAACCAGGAAGCTACCGATACCTTTAGACGAACCCCAGGGCCTCGTCCCAATACTGTTAACATGCATCCCTCCTCCAGCGCCTTGTTCCAATACTAATAACATGCTGGCCACCTCCAGGACCTCGTCCCAATACTACTAACATGCAGCCCTCCTCCAGGGCCTCGTCCCAATACTAATAACATGCTGGCCTCCTCCAGGGCCTCGTCCCAATACTACTAACATGCAGCCCTCCTCCAGGGCCTCGTCCCAATACTGTTAACATGCAGGCCTCCTCCAGGGACTCGTCCCAATACTACAAACATGCAGGCCTCCTCCAGGGCCTCGTCCCAATACTGTTAACATGCAGGCCTCCTCCCAATACTACAAACATGCAGGCCTCGTCCCAATACTGTTAACATGCAGGCCTCCTCCAGGGCCTCGTCCCAATACTGTTAACATGCAGGCCTCCTCCAGGGCCTCGTCCCAATATTGTTAACATGCAGGCCTCCTCCAGGGCCTCGTCCCAATACTGTTAACATGCAGGCCTCCTCCAGGGCCTCGTCCCAATACTGTTAACATGCATCCCTCCTCCAGGGCATCGTCCCAATACTAATAACATGCAGCCCTCCTCCAGGGCCTTGTCCCAATACTAATAACATGCAGGCCTCCTCCAGGGCCTTGTCCCAATACTGTTAACATGCAGGCCTCCTCCAGGGCCTCGTCCCAATACTGTTAACATGCAGGCCTCCTCCAGGGCCTTGTCCCAATACTAATAACATGCAGGCCTCCTCCAGGGCCTTGTCCCAATACTAATAACATGCAGCCCTCCTCCAGGGCCTCGTCCCAATACTAATAACATGCAGCCCTCCTCCAGGGCCTTGTCCCAATACTAATAACATGCAGGCCTCCTCCAGGGCCTCGTCCCAATACTAATAACATGCAGGCCTCCTCCAGGGCCTTGTCCCAATACTAATAACATGCATCCCCGCTCTCACTTCTTCCTTGCTGTATCTCTAATCTGCTCTGACATGAAAAAGTAACAGTGTCCGGTCCATCTTCAATAGTCAGTAAGACCAAGGACGTAGGATAGGCATTTGAGATATTGGAACAAGGTCCATTTTAACCCCAGCAGACAAAACCTGGTAACAATGCTCTCTATATGACATCGGGTAGAGTGAGAGAGGAAAGAGAGAGCTCAGTGAGGGGAAACAAGAGTCTGAAAGAGAAAAACAAGAGAACATACCAGGAAGTCCGAGTGCAGCCTTCAGTCTCATCTCTCTCCATCATCCCTCGCTTTCTCTCTCATCAAAGCATCGTCTCCAACACAAAGAACATCCTCCCAAGACACAAGTTAAAATAACAACTGGATCCTAACCTCAGTCCTCTCTCTCCCTCCCTCCACTACGCTCACCTGTCGCTCATCTGTTCTGGTTCTTCCCAGAGACGGCGAGAGACAGAGAGACAGAGAACAGACTCCTCCCTTCCTCCCCCTCTCTCTTCCCCTTGCTCTCTCGTACTAAAAACCACATCCTCTGACAGAACATCTTTCACGTATCCGCTGTGTTCGGTTTCCAACATGCGGCTCAGACAACTGAACCCTGTTAACACTAATGTCTCAAACTGTACAGACGACTGGTCAATGAAATGCATCAGAAATACTGATCATAAAGCCATTAAAGTGTTGTCAGATACAGGAAGTGAGCCAGTTGACCTAGTACATCAGAAATACTGATCACAAAGCCATTACAGTGTTGTCAGATACAGGAAGTGAGCCAGTTGACCTAGTACATTAGAAATACTGATCATAAAGCCATTACAGTGTTGTCAGATACAGGAAGTGAGCCAGTTGACCTAGTTCACTACTCGACCTCATAAAGGCTTTGACAACATGAACAAAGCAGCATCATACCTAGAGGTCAGTAGGGGCCAAAAAGAAGGGGAGGGACCAAGCTGAATTTGGCCAATAACAAACGCTTGTTTTTATTTTACTTTAGTCCAGTATGCACTTCTTAACCAGAGTATTGAACAGGAACAACCCTGCTGCTATTAACCAGAGTATTGAACAGGTACAACCCTGCTGCTATTAACCAGAGTATTGAACAGGTACAACCCTGCTGCTATTAACCAGAGTATTGAACAGGTACAACCCTGCTGCTATTAACCAGAGTATTGAACAGGTACAACCCTGCTGCTATTAACCAGAGTATTGAACAGGTACAACCCTGCTGCTATTAACCAGAGTATTGAACAGGTACAACCCTGCTGCTATTAACCAGAGTATTGAACAGGTACAACCCTGCTGCTATTAACCAGAGTATTGAACAGGTACAACCCTGCTGCTATTAACCAGAGTATTGAACAGGTACAACCCTGCTGCTATTAACCAGAGTATTGAACAGGTACAACCCTGCTGCTATTAACCAGAGTATTGAACAGGTACAACCCTGCTGCTATTAACCAGAGTATTTGAACAGGTACAACCCTGCTGCTATTAACCAGAGTATTGAACAGGAACAACCCTGCTGCTATTAACCAGAGTATTGAACAGGTACAACCCTGCTGCTATTAACCAGAGTATTGAACAGGTACAACCCTGCTGCTATTAACCAGAGTATTGAACAGGTACAACCCTGCTGCTATTAACCAGAGTATTGAACAGGTACAACCCTGCTGCTATTAACCAGAGTATTGAACAGGTACAACCCTGCTGCTATTAACCAGAGTATTGAACAGGTACAACCCTGCTGCTATTAACCAGAGTATTGAACAGGTACAACCCTGCTGCTATTAACCACAGTGTTGAACAGGTACATTAATTAACCATTAATACATCACATCACTAGCCCTGGGCGAGCCATCCCTAGCCCTGGGCGGAACCATCCCTAGCCCTGGGGGGGAACCATCCCTAGCCCTGGGGGGAACCATCCCTAGCCCTGGGGGGAACCATCCCTAGCCCTGGGGGGAACCATCCCTAGCCCTGGGGGGAACCATCCCTAGCCCTGGGGGGAACCATCCCTAGCCCTGGGGGGAACCATCCCTAGCCCTGGGGGAACCATCCCTAGCCCTGGGGGGAACCATCCCTAGCCCTGGGGGGAACCATCCCTAGCCCTGGGGGGAACCATCCCTAGCCCTGGGGGAACCATAATGTAATTCACTAGACTCAGATCCTGCAGTACATTTCTAGATTTCCCCAAGACATGATTTTTACAAGCCTGGTCCCCCACATGTTTGTGTGGTCTTTACAAAGACCATAGGACGTGACAAGACGGCACAAACAGATCTGGGACCAGGCTAGCGTTGCACACGTCTCCCGCAACAGAAACCCTCGAGTGAACAGAGAAGAGGAGACGTCACAGGTTTTTACATCTTTATTCATCACTACTCATCACACAAAGTGCTCCCATGACAGCTATACCAGAACGACTACACCTCTCACTCTGCCTCCACTCTAATGGGTCACTGGGAGGGGGGGTTAACAAACAAAACAGGAAACAGAGCAGATGATCCTAAAAAAAGGTGCAGACTAGTCCGTCCCAAAAGAAAAACAGGAAACAAAAACAAAATGAAAAACAGTCCAAAAAATAATAATATTAACTCAAGTGACGTGACCCCTTTCCCTTAAAGCCAGATAGAAGGGCAGTAGTCACATACACCTGTTACAGGACCAACCCTGGGGGTCCCCATCTCAAGAGTTCATTCACCACAGATCTGCATTTACAGTCAAACTAGAATGCAAGGCAGTGATTTTGATTTGGGAGGAAAATAGTGGTCTTTCATTTCTGTTATACAAATTCCATCATGAAGACCCTGAATTACTTTTTTTTGGCGTTACTGGGTCATGTCATGATTTGTGTTTTAAAATGCAAAAAGCAACAGTCAGGGGAGGAGAGAGAGCGGTAGGGTAGAGGGAACCAGAGCGGTAGGGTAGAGGGAACCAGAGCGGTAGGGTACAGGGAACCACAGCGGTAGGGTACAGGGGACCAGAGCGGTAGGGTACAGGGGACCAGAGCGGTAGGGTACAGGGGACCAGAGCGGCAGGGTAGAGGGAACCACAGCGGTAGGGTACAGGGGACCAGAGCGGTAGGGTACAGGGGACCAGAGCGGTAGGGTAGAGGGAACCAGAGCGGTAGGGTACAGGGGACCAGAGCGGTAGGGTACAGGGGACCAGAGCGGTAGGGTACAGGGAACCAGAGCGGTAGGGTACAGGGAACCAGAGCGGTAGGGTACAGGGGACCAGAGCGGCAGGGTACAGTGAACCAGAGCGGTAGGGTACAGGGAACCAGAGCGGCAGGGTACAGTGAACCAGAGCGGTAGGGTACAGGGGACCAGAGCGGTAGGGTAGAGGGGACCAGAGCGGCAGGGTACAGGGAACCACAGCGGTAGGGTACAGGGAACCAGAGCAGCAGGGTACAGGGAACCAGAGCAGCAGGGTACAGGGGACCAGAGCGGTAGGGTACAGGGAACCACAGCGGTAGGGTACAGGGAACCAGAGCAGCAGGGTACAGGGAACCAGAGCAGCAGGGTACAGGGGACCAGAGCGGTAGGGTACAGGGGACCAGAGCGGTAGGGTAGAGGGGACCAGAGCGGTAGAGTACAGGGGACCAGAGCGGCAGGGTACAGGGAACCAGAGCGGTAGGGTACAGGGGACCAGAGCGGTAGGGTACAGGGGACCAGAGCGGTAGGGTAGAGGGGACCAGAGCGGTAGGGTACAGGGGACCACAGCGGTAGGGTAGAGGGAACCAGAGCGGTAGGGTACAGGGAACCAGAGCGGTAGGGTACAGGGAACCAGAGCGGTAGGGTACAGGGAACCACAGCGGTAGGGTACAGGGAACCACAGCGGTAGGGTACAGGGAACCACAGCGGTAGGGTACAGGGAACCACAGCGGTAGGGTACAGGGAACCACAGCGGTAGGGTACAGGGAACCAGAGCGGCAGGGTAGAGGGTAGAGACACTAAGCTACTAAACCCTTAATAGCATTAAAATAAGCAGATAAACAGAAAGTCTAAAAAGTCTAATATACAAACTCCATCCCTACAGCCCCTCAACACAACACGAGCACCCACAATGACACGCTATATAATACAATACTTTCACTGGTCTAAAGTCCTGTACTATATAGGGAATAGGGTGACATTTTGGACTCATCTTCTCAACCAATCAGTGCTCCAATAACCATTTAAACCAAGTGACTTATCCAAAGCCTTCTCTTCTCTCCTCCCTCGGTGGTTGGCCGGTGTGTGTGTGTGTGTGTGTGTGTGTTCAGCGGATGGTGTATCGGACGTAGGGAACCTCCACATCTTCGTCAGTCAGGTCGTTGCAGCACAGCTCAAACACCAGGGCTTTAACATGCTTCCCCAGCTTCTTCTTAGAAACCTTGGTCACAATCTCTGTCATCCTGGAGAGGAGGGGGGAGGAGAGAGGAGAGGAGAGAGAGGAGAGGGGGAGGAGAGGAGAGAGAGGAGAAGGGGGAGGAGAGGAGAGAGAGGAGAAGGGGGGAGAGAGGAGAAGGGGGGGAGAGAGGAAAAGGGGGGAGAGAGAGGAAAAGGGGGGAGAGAGGAAAAGGGGGGAGAGAGGAAAAGGGGGGAGAGAGGAAAAGGGGGGAGAGAGGGGAGAGGGGGAGAGAGGGGAGAGGGGGAGAGAGGGGAGAGGAGGGGGAGAGAGGGGAGAGGAGAGGGGAGAGAGGAGGAGAGAAAAGACTCAACATTCTAAACAAGTCATCTCTGGTAAATGGAGAAACTTTAGATTACTCATGTTTAAGTTCGGCTCCTTCCTGTTGTTAACCTCTCTAGGATAGGGGGCAGTATTTTCACATCTGGATAAAAAAACATACCCGATTTAATCTGGTTATTACTACTGCCCAGAAATTAGAATATGCATATAATTGTTTGATTTGGATAGAAAACACCCTAAAGTTTCTAAAACTGTTTGAATGGTGTCTGTAGGTATAACAGAACTCATATGGCAGGCCAAAACCTGAGAAGATTCTGTACAGGAAGTGCCCTCTCTGACCATTTCTTGGCCTTCTATACTCTCTTTATTGAAAACTGAGGATCTCTGCTGTAACGTGACACTTTCTAAGGCTCCCATAGGCTCTCAGAAGGCGCCAGAACGTTGAATGATGACTTTGCAGCCCATGGCTGAAAAACAGTAGCGCATTTGGTAAGTGGTCGATCTGAGAACAATGAGACGGGCGTGCACGTGAAGAGTCCATTTTAGATTTTGAGTCTTTGAACGGAAAGGACGTTTCTCGGTCGGAATATTATCGCTTTTTTACGAGAAAAATCGCATAAAAATAGATTTTAAACAGCGTTTGACATGCTTCGAAGTACGGTAATGGAATATTTAGATTTTTTTTGTCACGATACGCGTCTGCGCGTCACCGTTCGGATAGTGTCTTGAACGGAAGAACAAAACAGAGGATATTTGAACATAACTATGGATTATTTTGAACCAAAACAACATTTGTGGATGAAGTAGAAGTCCTGGGAGTGCATTCTGACGAAGAACAGCAAAGGTAATCCAATTTTTCTTATAGTAAATCTGAGTTTGGTGAGTGCCAAACTTGGTGGGTGTCAAAATAGCTAGCCCTGTGATGCCGGGCTATCTACTCAGAATATTGCAAAATGTGCTTTTGCCGAAGAGCTATTTTAAAATCGGACATATCGAGTGCATAGAGGAGTTCTGTATGTATAATTCTTAAAATAATTGTTATGCTTTTTGTGAACGTTTATCGTGAGTAATTTAGCAAATTCACCGGAAGTGTTCGGTGGGAATGCTAGTTCTGAACGCCACATGCTAATGTAAAAAGCTGGTTTTTGATATAAATATGAACTTGATTGAACAGACATGCATGTATTGTATAACATAATGTCCTAGGTGTGTCATCTGATGAAGATCATAAAAGGTTAGTGCTGCATTTAGCTGTGGTTTGGGTTTATGTGACATATGCTAGCTTGAAAAATGGGTGTCTGATTATTTCTGGCTGGGTACTCTGCTGACATAATCTAATGTTTTGCTTTCGTTGGAAAGCCTTTTTGAAATCGGACAGTGGGGTTAGATTAACGAGATTCTTGTCTTTAAATAGCTGTAAAATAGTCATATGTTTGAGAAATTGAAGTAATAGCATTTCAAAGGTATTTGAATAACGCGCCACAGGATTCAACTGGCTGTTGAGTAGGTGGGACGATTTCGTCCCACATACCCTAGAGAGGTTAACCGTCAATAAAACATTTAATTCTTCCATTTCAGACCTTCATCTCAATCAGGGCAGGAAGTTGTGTGTGTTAGTGTCCATCCTGTCCTAAGTGTGAACACAAAGCAGGTGAGTTTGTAAAGAAGGGAACTCACGGTAACAGGAGCCTCTCCTTCAGTTTGGCTGCAGGCATGAAGAAGGAGTAGAGCATGGAGACGCCCTGAGACAGCATGGTGATCTCCAACTGATGCTCCTTCTACAGGGAGGAAGAGCATGGTGAGAGGAGGAAGAGCATGGAGACGCCCTGAGACAGCATGGTGATCTCCAACTGATGCTCCTTCTACAGGGAGGAAGAGCATGGTGAGAGGAGGAAGAGCATGGAGACGCCCTGAGACAGCATGGTGATCTCCAACTGATGCTCCTTCTACAGGGAGGAAGAGCATGGTGAGAGGAGGAAGAGCATGGTGAGAGGAGGAAGAGGATGGTGAGAGGAGGAAGAGCATGGAGACAACATGGTGATCTCCAACTGATGCTCCTTCTACAGGGAGGAAGAGCATGGTGAGAGGAGGAAGAGGATGGTGAGAGGAGGAAGAGCATGGTGAGAGGAGGAAGAGCATGGTGAGAGGAGGAAGAGCATGGTGAGAGGAGGAAGAGCATGGTGAGAGGAGGAAGAGCATGGTGAGAGGAGGAAGAGCATGGTGAGAGGAGGAAGAGCATGGTGAGAGGAGGAAGAGCATGGTGAGAGGAGGAAGCGCATGGTGAGAGGAGGAAGAGGATGGTGAGAGGAGGAAGAGCATGGTAAGAGGAGGAAGAGCATGGTGAGAGGAGGAAGAGGATGGTGAGAGGAGGAAGAGCATGGTAAGAGGAAGAAGAGGATGGTGAGAGGAGGAAGAGGAAGTACCTTGAAGTAGTCCAGGAACTGTCGGAGAGTCATCTCCTCTCCATTGGGCTGCAGACCCTTCACCTCAAAACGATCCCACAGAGACCAGTCAATGTCATAGTACTATGGAGGGAGAGAGGGGGGGGGAGAGGAGCGATGGAGAGAGGGGGGGAGAGGAGCGATGGAGAGAGGGAGGGAGAGGAGAGATGGAGAGAGGGAGGGAGGGGAGAGATGGAGAGGAGAGATGGAGAGAGGGAAGGAGGGGAGAATGAGAAGAGAGATGGAGAGAGGATGGAGGGAGGGGAGAGGGAAGGAGGGAGAATGAGAAGAGAGATGGAGAGAGGGAGGGAGAGGAGAGATGGAGAGAGGGAGGGAGGGAGAGGAGAGATGGAGAGAGGGAGGGAGGGGAGAGAGGGAGGGGAGAGATGGAGAGAGGGAGGGAGAGGAGAGATGGAGAG